>NC_090777.1:29910000-29945000 GCF_040054535.1 Antennarius striatus | reverse complement strand
AAAACTCTTTTACCTGTGATTGAGGTGAGATGCTAGCAGCCACCATCCCAGAAGACAACAGCTTCATCGCTTCACCCACATGAACCCTCACAGCTCTGACGCCTCTCCAGCTCTGTAGAAAGTCAGTCCTGTGCCTTTGGTTGATTTGATTTGTCCCAGATTATCTCTGCTGTGGGGTTAAACAAGTTCCGGTAAGATCCTGTGATCCTTCGTCTTAAACCAGTATCTCATTAGAATGACTAAGGTCTGAGAAAAATGTCAGAATGTGATGTGAAGATGCAGAAATTGTATCTTTTCTAACACACAGACTCCTGCTGCTCTGGGGGGAGAGTAAGGCTATTCCTGACTCCTCCTGGATTACACCACTAATCTCATTACTACAAAGGTATATAATAGAGCACCCTCCCTCAATTAAAACACCCACTGTTCCTAAAACATCGCTGCCTTCTGTTGGAGTGTGGAATAGTTTTCAGTGATTCTGTCTGCTAATGTTTAGAATTATAATGAGTAAAAACCAGTCCAGCTATTTAACAAACCTTATAATCTTATAATGTCTACAATAAGTTATCTTTATAATGTGCAGGTCTATGATTGTGAAAAAGATTCACATGGGATTTTTGGTCATATACATGTATGTTCAGAGGATTCCTGAAATGGACACCCTAAAATTCATTGCTACAAATAGTGAGTGCTTAATGTAGATAAAATCAGATTAGCTAACCTTTTACCTCGCTAAAGCTGGTTGCATTTAGGTTGCTGATGTACAGCATTCGAAGAGAACAACAAGCTGATGATCCCCAATGCAAACCTAAAATGCAACAATATAATGACTGAAATCTTTTCTGGACATTCTGTATTTGTATAAAAATCCTATTTCAGTTTCTGATTTTAGGAGCAATTCTGTGCATTATCCATTCCACCCTCTTTCATCCTAAATCTGCGTGGTACTGTATATTTATTCTTACTTCATTCGATCATTCTGTCTTTCTTAATGTCTTATTTATGATTGTATAGCAAAGGGTAGCATCATAAAATAAAGTCATTATAGCATGTATTTACACTAATCTTTTTCTATATTATATGAATTTTTGTGTTCAAAGCATTATTTTTACACATGGTGATAAAAAGTTCACAGTATTAATCAATAGTATTGATTAACCCTGTGTTTTTTGCTCACAAACTATTCGTGGTCTACATGGAATGAAGTACCAGCCAGGTCACGCTGGGTTTATGAACAAAAATTAAATATATCTGATTTTAGCGTGAAGCTAAAGTAACGTTGATGTAATGAAATAGAGACGAGGAATTATAATTACAGATCTCAATAAATTAAATACTTATTTTCTAAAAAAAAAAGTTTCAACATTTTGTTCATAAACCTTCCGCCAGGTGGCAGCAGAGCCGTGCGGCACCAGCCGCTGGGGGCAGGAGCTGTCCGTCGATGTCATAGAAGCGAACACATTTCCGTGCTCCACATGTGCAACCGAACAAAGCATGATGGGAAATGAAGTTTAGCTGTTGCGATCGGTCGTAGTCTTACGTGGTTCTGACGTATGAGCAGTACTGTATTTCCCGACAGGCATTGCTGCTCTGTCGTAGTGCCCCAGCTGGTTGTGTGGGTGGATCAAATTTCACCACACGGACCGTTCTGCCGCTTCAAACAAGCGGATGTAAACGGGAGGAGTACACCGGACGTTTATCAAATCTGCCTTCAAAATAAAACATCCTTATCAATAATATAAATACAGATCAGCTCCTTGTCACAGTCTTTATGTTCCTTCTGATATCTAGGATATTGTATTTCTTTAACGGCAGTAGAGTAGAAAAATAGGAAATAATACATCATCTACTTCCTAAATATTTCGACGATACTTTTATTTTGAAAGTGAGAACCAGAAGTCCCCCCCTTCTCTCCCCCGAGCAGCTTGTGCTCCTGCTGCGGCTTTACGGCTCCGAGAAGCCGGGGAGAGGAGAACGGAGCGCCGGTCAGACACGATGGAGCGTCTTTAGGAGCTAACGGCCAGCTCCACCCTCGGAGATAACCGGACAGGTCACCGGCGCAGCGACGAGAAACAACCACGAAACAACCATGCAGTTTAAATCCAGACGAATGTGAGCCCCCCTCCCTTCAAGGTGACACCTCCCGGAGGAAGACGCTCCGACACCCCCGTCCGATCGGCCGGCGCCCGTCGGGTGATCGACCCCTTGAGACCATGTCCTCGGAGGAGCAGGGCTACCCTGACGCCGTGATGCTGCTGGAGGCCGGGCCCCAGTGGATGCGGGCCGAAATCGAACGCCTTGCCCGGGAGCTGAGCGACACCACGAACGAGAAGATCCAGGCGGCGGAGTACGGGCTGGCGGTGCTGGAGGAGAAGCAGCAGCTCAAGCAGCAGTACGAGGACCTGGAGGCCGAGGCCGAGGCGGTGAGGCAGGAGCTGGACCAGCTGAAGGAGGTGGGCTGTGTGCTAAAATCACTCCGATAATCAGAAAATTAATCTGCTATTCCTGATTCTCACTGATCGATCCTGAAACACGGCTGTGTGTGTGGACCCATGGGGGTTAGAAGTCACCTTTAAATGATTAGTCTGGCAGTTTTGAATGATCTCATCGATGCAATATGACACTTAGATGAAAAGCCATAACATCCTACAAGGTCAATACTGCAGGATGGGGGGGGGGGGTCGGCTATGTCACCCCCACCCCCCGCCTGTGGCCCCCATTGCACCGCAATCTTTATTTATTTATGCATCATCTGAATGTGCAGCTCTTAGGGCCCCTTCGACACATTCCTGCTGCTTCACTTCTTTCTGGCCCCTTTCATCATGTTTTAATCTTTAATTACATTCAGTGCTTGTTTGATTTGGAAAAGTAGAAGCGCTCCGAGTCATTCCAGGTGTGTTCTCTGTGTGTGTTCAGTTGACCTATCAAAAACCAACACTTTACACCAAAATTGTGTCAAACTCAAGGCCCGGGGGCCAAATGTGGCCCTCCACATCATTTAGTGTGGCCCGCAACAACATAGAAGGTCAGAGTGTCTAAAAATAAATAGGTCAGTGTACTTTGACCAAAACTACATTTCCCACAATGCAGTAGTTCAGCCCATTTTAACTCTGACTAAACGTAGTGAACAAAGTTAACGTCCTAACTTGTGTCTGATGTTATTTTTCTTTATTGATTGATAGTTTGATCCTTGATTGATGGAGTTCTGTGGGTTTAATAACCTGACAAATGAAAAGGATTTATGTTAGAACAGAGAAACAAACAAACATGTTTTTTCTGTCTAACTGTAATGTTTGGAACTAGAATCAGTCAGAAATTCAGTTATTTAACATTAAGGAGTAGCTACATTTAGTTACATTACACTGAGTTACATTTAGTTACATTTATTAGTTACATTAAGGAGTAGTTACATTTAGTTACATTACACTGAGTTACATTTAGTTACATTTATTAGTTACATTAAGGAGTAGTTACATTTAGTTACATTACACTGAGTTACATTTAGTTACATTTATTAGTTACATTAAGGAGTAGTTACATTTAGTTACATTACACTGAGTTACATTTAGTTACATTTATTAGTTACATTAAGGAGTAGTTACATTTAGTTACATTACACTGAGTTACATTTAGTTACATTTATTAGTTACATTAAGGAGTAGTTACATTTAGTTACATTACACTGAGTTACATTTAGTTACATTTATTAGTTACATTAAGGAGTAGTTACATTTAGTTACATTACACTGAGTTACATTTAGTTACATTTATTAGTTACATTAAGGAGTAGTTACATTTAGTTACATTATACTGAGTTACATTTAGTTACATTTATTAGTTACATTAAGGAGTAGTTACATTTAGTTACATTACACTGAGTTACATTTAGTTACATTTATTAGTTACATTTGGCCCTTATCCAGATGTGGCCCCTGGTGAAAATGAGTTTGACCCCCCCCAGGTCTACAGACATCTTCGTCTGAACAAGAAGCAGTCGTTTAGTTGAAAGGGGAGGGAATCATTTTGAATTTCAAACCTTCCCGCTCAGAAGAGAGAGAGGAACTGAACGAGTTCTGACCCTGTGGGAATGGAAGGAATGTGGAGGGTGACTTCAGGCGGAACGCGTGAGTCAGATAGAGGATGTGTGTGTTTCTGCTGGATGTGTGTGTTTCTGCTGGATGTGTGTGTTTCTGCTGGATGTGTGTGTTTCTGCTGGATGTGTGTGTTTCTGCTGGATGTGTGTGTTTCTGCTGGATGTGTGTGTTTCTGCTGGATGTGTGTGTTTCTGCTGGATGTGCCCCCCCCCCATTGTCTGCCTGGTTTTCTTGCTGCTCCAGTTTGTCATCGTCTTGTGATTTAGACAGAAAGACTCTGAAGAACGTAAGAACCACCAAGAACCACAGAAAGAAGACTGACTCAGTCCTGCTCACTGTTTCTCACGTCCTCCTTTGAGATTTGGGTTCTTGACCCCCCCCCCCCCCCCAGCCAAACAACTAATAGCTGAGGAGCTGTCTTTTGGTAAACCCCCTTTTCTCCTTGCCAAGAAGCTTCTCCTCCCTCCTCTGGGGTTCTGCCGTTCCAGTGGAGACACATGCAGACGTTTCCCTTGCCCCCCCCCCCCCCGGTGGCCTTCGCTCTCTCCAGTCGTCGTTGAGAGAAGAAGACGAGGCGTCTCTCGCTCTGTTTCATGTCCAGCCCCCCCAGAGGAACGACAAGGAGATGGTCCAGATAGAAGACGGCCTCAAACAGTCTGTTGGTACCTGAGGTCTGACTACCTCGGGTCCTTCATGGGGAGTTCAGACTGGGTCCCAGTTGACCTGTTTGCTCCCAATGCCACACCCCCCCCCCCTCTGGGCTGTACAGTCACTTGTTGGCAGGGGGCTGCAGCTGAGTTTCATCTCTTGATTGTAGAGCTCTGATTGGTCAGATCACAGTGAGGTTCCTGCACCCCCCCCCCTCAACCCAACAGTCCAACAAACCTCCGTGTGAAGACGAGGAGACCGTGTTGTCCACATAGAAGAGTTCCTGTGGAGCCAACGCTCCTCTGGGGCTCCTGGGCCAGAGTCGAAGAAAACCGTATGAAGGTCGTCTCTCTGTCTCTCCGTCTCTCTGTCTCCGTCTGTCCGTCTCTCTGTCTCTCCGTCTCTGCGTCTCTCTGTCTCCGTCTCTCCGTCTCTCTGTCTCCGTCTCTCCGTCTCTCTGTCTCCGTCTCTCTGTCTCTCCGTCTGTCCGTCTCTCTGTCTCTCCGTCTCTCCGTCTGTCCGTCTCTGCGTCTCTCTGTCTCCGTCTCTCCGTCTCTGCGTCTCTCTGTCTCCGTCTGTCCGTCTCTCTGTCTCTCCGTCTCTGCGTCTCTCTGTCTCCGTCTGTCCGTCTCTCTGTCTCCGTCTCTCTGTCTCCGTCTCTCTGTCTCTCCGTCTGTCCGTCTCTCTGTCTCTCTGTCTCTCTGTCTCTCCGTCTCTGCGTCTCTGCTTCATCTCTCTCTGTGGTTTTTGGGTCATCTTCAGGCGGAGGTCAAACTGTCCAACGTGTCAGCAGCACAAACAGGTTGGATATAAACGGTGACTTGGAGGCGTCTCTCTCTGGAGGACATCGTCTACCATCGACTGTGTGTGAGATTTACTGGATGGTCTCCAGCGACCCCCCCAGACCCCCCTACAACTAGCTGGTATGCACAAACAGAAATAGCTCAGATTCCGATTGAAACGCACAAATGTCACCCTTTTGTCTCAGGGCTGGATGCAAACAGCCAATCAGAAATCATCGTGACAGCGAGCAAACTTCCTCCACGTTGGAGCCAATCCCTCCGTCTCCCTTACCCCCGACCAGAGCGCTCGTGTTCCAAACCCCCTCCCACCTACGCGCCCCTATGTAGGCAGAAAGATGGAGTCCTGCACACTGTTGTTGCCTAGTAACGACACGGGTCTGTGTCTGCGAGTAAATGTTCTGCTTTTTGAGTGATCATCTCCCAGACGGCGATAATAGGATGAACGCACACCCTCACCGGCTGGACGTTAACACACGTCCAGTTAAATGAACCGACGGGACACCCCGGCTGGCTGTTAGCACCGACCCACTGATGAGGACGGATCTCCATCCTCAGGCTTTGATTAGAAGCACCCAGCTAACATTCAGTCAGGATTTAAAGGTTCTCTAAACTCCACTTTTGCCCGATTTGCATGTGAACAGCCTGACAGGTTCATCTGGTGGTGCACCAGAGTGAAAATGGGTATTATTGTTCAGACATTGTTCTTCAGGGCAAATGTTTGTTGACACTATAGCGTCTTGAATCTGATTGGTGGACGATCCACTCAGACGGCGCTCCGACGCGAGGCTGTTGGTAAAGATGTGATTAATCTGAACGGACTTTTACCCACTGATCACGTGTGCAGAGGACAGTCTCATAGTCAATAACATCACACACACACACACACACACACACACACACACACACACACACACACACACACGCTGTGAGGTGGTGTTCTTAAGGTAAGCCCCTCACGGTGACATCATGCGCCACACCCCCGACCCTTAAAGCAGTCCTGAGGGACACGCCGTCTCCTGCACATCGTCTGAGCGTACGTAAAGAACCCGAGAGGCTTTTGTGACCGTAGTGGGATCATTCTCACCCCCCGGCTTCCCTCAGACCTGTAATGGGATGAAACACAAAGACGTCATATTTCATCCAGACTGAACCAGTGGAGGTGTGTGATGTCTTCATGACGCTCAGACCCACTGAGACAAAGGCTCTGTAACAAAGAGGGGTTCCTGTTTGCTCTGCAGCGAGTGTTAGAACCCCTTTAAAGACCCTCCCCAGCGTCTCTATTAGTGTACCAGCAGCTGTGTGCTCCGCTGTGGAATCCAACCGGACAATGAGAGCTCTAATTATTGTTGGACTGGGTAGAACCTGGGGTCTGAGAGCTCCACCCGTGGTCCTTTGTGTGCTCCAGCCCCCCGGGGTTCACGGGTCTTGGGTGTCAAAACGTAGAGAGGGTTAAACGCCAGCAGAACACGGCGCTCCACAAAGGCCTGACTGAGAGAGGCGGCCATTGTTCTCATATTTGAAAGGATTGGTCACTTTTGTCCCCTTTGAAACAGCAGATCACCAAAGATTACACCCCAGTGTCCCCCGACAAAGATATCTGGTGTGCCTCTCAGCCCTCTCTGCGCTGCTAAATGGCTTGGATGCTGATTGGACGCCAGGAGAAAGTATGGGAAGCACACGATTCTGATTTGGCCAATTTCAACCAAAAACGATCAAAGGAGCCCCGCCTCATTTCCTCCGATGGACACGCCCAGCTGTGCTTCAGGGTTGGTGGTCCGTCTCTCACCCTCATGATCTTTATTTCTTCTTTTTCTTCCTTTGGAAGCCCATTCTTGAGGCTTATCACAACCCCTCAGCCCTCTAAGGCTCCAGTCTTCCCGTATCTCTGGATCAGTCGGTGGCGTTTGGCCCCCATCTGGGACTCCTCTGGGTTTACGGCCCAAACCTGTCGCCATTGTTGGGGGATTGTGATCATCTGTTTAATTCAGAATGTCTTTTGCTGGATGACAGGTCTGCAGTTAATCTTTTCTAAATGGCACTAAATAAAGTCTCAAATCCGCTACCCTCGGGGCCTAAGAGGATCAATCCCAGCCTCTATGCACCCGGCTTATGGACGTTTGGGCGTCTGCCAGGCCCAGCCGCCCTGACCAGGGGCAGGTTTGTGCGTTTGACCCCACAGAGGCTGGCAGGTGCTTATGGGAAATTGCCTTCTTGTCTTCTTTATCCTAGCCTGGTTGCCCATTCCGGCTGTGTGCGATCAGGGTCACTGGTTCTGAAGTCGCCCACACGTTGTGGCCGATCTCCATCTAAGAACCTGGTGGAGGTGTCCGAGACGTGTTCGTCTCTGCAGAAGATCGTTCACAACGGCTGAAGTCGCCTCCTGGGCTGCAGGACGACCGCTGTATGGTTCACAATAATGAAGGACGCAGTCCGTCGCGTTGTAGGAGAAGTGCCCCCGCTAATCCGGAATGATTTTAAGGGCTTTTGCCCTGAACTACCCTTCGGCGTGTTGAGTCGAGGCCGTTAGTGGGAAGCTGCTGGAGTCTGGGGGGGGTTGTTTGGGCTGCCTGGAATGTTTCTGGTTTCATGTTTAAAGACTGAAGTGTTTGTGCAGTGCAGGCCTGCGTTAGCGAGGGGGGGGTCAAGGAAGGGCTCAGTATTCTTGGTATGTGGCTGTTGGTTGGAGTAGCGTCAGAAATGGTTGTATTTACCCTACTTTACCCCCCTTACAGTCCCAGTTAAACAGATTCCTCTTGAAATACAGAAGCAAACAAAGATCTTACTGATACGTCCACAGAGGTCCAATGTTCATGGAGGCGTGTGGTACGGCAGCCCCCCAGGGTCGTGATTCCACAACTGTAATCCAATGACTTCAGACAGCGGTCAGATCAGACAGGATTCCTGGGTTAGAGGAGAGGATGACGTCAGAATAGTGGCTGTTTTCCTCCACCAGAACATCCTGCTTCATTCAGGAAGGGCTTTCTTTGGGGGGGGGGGTTCTGGAAGAACCACTGTGGTTTCTGCCCCCATGTCCACTGGTTGTCTTCATTATGTGGCTTCATTTTGACATTTCTATCCCATTTGGTATTTTGTCCTACGGATTACATTCAAACCACCCTCTAGTTTTATCACCACAGATGGTAAAAGTGATTGGATGTAATTATTATAATTGTTTCCATGGAGACCAAGCACAAAGCCTTTGCCCGTCCAGTTAAGATTAATTGAAGTTCAAATGTTATTTCTTGCTGTGGTGACACTTTCTCAGTACGTTAACGACCCGGCTGCTTTACGATCGTTTATGGTCCGTAAACGTTCCATAATCTTCTGAGTCACAGGTTACATGATCAACATGCCTTCATGTAAAATACATCTCCACGCAAACCTCTGCGTCAAATCTTCCTCCTCCAGAAACAAACCGAAGTGCTTCCTCTGCCCCCCCCCGTCTTCCTCGCTCTGCATCCTGTTTTCATGTGAGGCCTGGAGTTTTTATAGCAGACAGGAAGCGTGTGAGATGTGGCTCCACATCAGTCCAGAAGCTTCTGTTTCCTCCAGGTTTGATTCACGGTGGCGACGCCAAACAGGAAAACACTGGATTAGACTCTGGATTAGCCTTTAAACGTCTTCAATGAGCGGCCCTTTAATAGGTTTTAATAGTTTTGTATAAGTTTGTTGAGTCGTCAGTCGACTAACATCCTACACGTCTGAGACGTCTTTGTCTTACGCCCCCGTCTGACTGTATTTCTTGGACTCTACTTCCTGTTGTTGGGTTGGGTCGGGGGCAACGTCCCACGAGAAACCAGAGACACGGGACGAGGAGGCACCGCCTCAAGCTTCTTAGCATGAACAAAGAACTTGTGGTATCTTCAAGTGGACAGATGGTGGTTGCCCCCCCCCCCGCCCCCTCCCCCCGCCCCTAGCCAGACACATGGATCCTTATCTGAAGCACAGGAGTTCCATCAACTGCATGTTCTACGTTAAAGGGATTAGAGGACAGGTTTTATTCTGTGGGACGGTTTGGATCATGGACCAGTTAAATGAGGGGCCCTGAGGACAGACCGCCACGGTCCATTCACACGTCAACAAAGGACGCCCCCCCGCCCTGGAGCCACTTCCTGCTTCACCTCATCCCCACGGTGCCTTCAGAATGTATCTGCATTCACTATTCTCCCCACGCTCCACATCCACTCCCAACCACCACCCCACCCCCCCAGGCTGCTTTTGTAAATGGGGGGGTACTGGGTCGGTGCTTTGTGTGGTACCCTAATCTCACCCAGTTTCAGAAAGGAAGAAATTGGGAATGAGAGGGGGTTAAATGGGAAGGGAAATGGGATGACAAGAGTTGTATTGGTCCACCGGGGGGGGGGGTCTTGCTTGTATAGCTGTGACAGTATTAGAGCGTAGAGGGGGGGCTGTGATTGGGTGTGTGCCAGTCTCTCACGGATCCTTGACACAATGGATCCAGCATGCAGGGCGGTGGGGATGGGTGGCACCCCAGTAAAACCTGTGGGAACCAGCTGGGGGGTCCTCCATGGCGGGGGCTAAAGCTGACATTTTATACATTCACACCTGATCAATCTGTACCTTCACTGACGTTTCCAGTGCTCTAGTTCTCTGCTGCAGACGTGAGGGGGGGGGGCGATCAGCTGTTTTCCATGAAGCCTGGGTCGCTTCATTTGCACACGTATGATGTATTACCCACTGGTGATGATGAGGCTACTGACCCCCCAACTCATTATTTACATCTGACGTGGGGGTATATGGAAGCTCTGCCGGCCTGACCTATGGTTCAACCCCCCCAGAGAGATGTGCACTGTTACATACAGGATTTAATGACATCAATACAACAGGAGGTGGTTTGTCTCCGCCCGGCTGGGAGGAAGGGCATGACCTGCCCCAGGAGACGGTCTTCAGGGTGGGGGGGTCAGGACAGCACCAGGTTGAGATCATTTCAGACACATTTGTGAGGGAGGGTGTGAAATCTGTAAGTAGATCAGGTTATCAGGAATTGTGTTCAAGTGGCAAAGAGTGGTGTGTGTGTGTGTGTGTGTGTGTGTGTGTGTGTGTGTGTGTGTGTGTGTGTGTGTCTGTGTGTGTGTGTGTGTGTGTGTGTGTGTGTGTGTGTGTGTGTGTGTGTGCGTGTGTGTGCGTGTGTGTGTGTGTGTGTCTGTGTGTGTGTGTGTGTATGTGTGTGTGTGTGTGAGTGAGTGTGTGTGTCTGTGTGTGTGTGTGTGTCTGTGTGTGTGTGTGTGTCTGTGTGTGTGTGTCTGTGTGTGTGTGTGTGTATGTGTGTGTCTGTGTCTGTGTCTGTGTGTGTGTGTGTGTGTGTGTCTGTGTGTGTCTGTGTGTGTCTGTGTGTGTGTGTGAGTGAGTGATGACAAAGGTCATGACGAAGGCAGATGGAGCCTGATTGGTTGGGTTTGTCACAGCATTGTGAAGGGGAACTGCAGGAGGATCGATCACAAAGTTAATCTAATAAATGATTATTGACGAGTTGAAACAGCCGCAGGTTAAAGGTTTGATTTAAAACAGCTTCCACTCTGTTACAAACACACAGGATGACCTTTGCCCTTCCTCCTGCTGACCCTGGACTTTGACAGAAAATGCAAACTCACGTGCGTGCGTGCGTGCGTGCGTGCGTGCGTGCGTGCGTGCGTGCGTGCGTGCGTGTGTGTGTGTGCAGCCCAGCTGCTCCCCTCGTCAGTCGTCTACGTCAGCCGTTCAGCTGTTGGGGTCATACGTGGGGGTTCCTCAGGGAGTGTCTTTAGAGAAATGGTGACACATGTAATAAATAGTGGTTTCACCGTGTTCACCGGGTGTTTATTACATTATTACATGTTTATTACGTGTTTATGACGTTATTATTCTATAACTGACACAAACGGGGGCTTCACTGCAGTCTGGAGCGGCGTCATGTTTTATGAACGTTCTTAAATCTCTGACCGGGGAGGTGCGGCGCTCTGGCGACGCCCCCCCCCCCCCAGCAGGAGGAGGAGGCTGAGCTCTGAGATGACCATCTGTGACAACATCCTGCCCCGCCCACACTGACCGTCTCCCACTCTGTCGCTGGCATTGTAACCATAACGACGGCCGGTCCCCCGGGGTGATGGCGCGTGGATGGGGGGGGGGGGATCTCAGCCAGACGGCGTCAATAGGAGCGGGGGGGGGACAGGCTTGGCGCCGGCGGTGCTGATAAGACTGTCTTTGCATTGCAAACGATCGGGTGTGATCGGCCGGAGCTGGAATGGAACCACACCGTGATGAAGAACCCAGGAGAGCAGACGTAATCAGTCCCCCCGCCCTGGAGAAACGGCTTCTCCCCCCATCCTGCAGCTGGGATGTGGAGCCGGTAAACAGAGGCTTCCTGTGATGGACTGAGGACTGAACTGAAGCAGAATTGACTTCATGTCGGACTCAGAAACACCAGCGTGTCGCAGACGTGTGACCCGCTGACACCCGCCTCTGGAAAGGAGCTGAACCGGGTTATTGTCAGGCTCACCTGGTCAGGCTCACCTGGTTCTCATCTCAGGAACGAACCTGTAATCACTTCTGACATGTGCAGAAGCTGTGTAGATCTTTTACCCCCCAGGGTAAATAAACCCTCAGAACCAGTTCCTGGAGCTCTGCTGCTGAAGGCGTAACGACTGTTAACACCCTGTAATAACACTGGAGCCAAGCTAAAGCCTTACAGGAGAGAGTTCAGTGTGATGCAGTCGGGTCAGTGGTGGGGGGTCTTGTGTCCTCCTCCTGCTGGTATTACACCTGTTCTTACCGTACAGGTGAAGGAGAAGGTGAAGACATCCTGTCTTTGTGTTCCTACATTGAACGTGGATGAGTGTCTCACAGGACAGGAGGTCCACCCCGAGTTCAGAGTTCAGAGTTTATAACGAGGGTTCAGGTTCGCTTCAGCTTCAGGTTCGCTTCAGCTTCAGGTTCGCTTCAGCTTCAGGTTCGCTTCAGCTTCAGGTTCGCTTCAGCTTCAGGTTCGCTTCAGCTTCAGGTTCGCTTCCTGCTGAAGGCAGGATTAAATATACAATGTAGTTTTCAGCAGATCTGAAGAAAGAACTAGAAAGACCCCAATCAGTGTCAGAGTGTGTGTGTGTGTGTGTGTGTGTGTGTGTGTGTGTGTGTGTGTGTGTCTGTGTGTGTGTGTGTGTGGCTGTGTGTGTGTGTGTGTGTGTTAATACGTGCAGGAATCTCCAGGGTGAGTTGATGGAGTGTTCTCCACTGGTGGATCGTAGGACTACCGCCTCTCTGTAGCTCATCTCCATAGCAACAGCACTAACAATCCTCTGGTTATCGTCTGATCGATCACGTGAGGGTTTGTCATCAGAACAAAATCCTGCTGCTGTGTTTGGGTGTGTTAACTGTGGGTTTACGTGGTGCAGGATATTCCAGGTGTGGGTCAGTGGTGATATTCCAGGTGTGGGTCAGTGGTGATATTCCAGGTGTGGGTCAGTGGTGATATTCCAGGTGTGGGTCAGTGGTGATATTCCAGGTGTGGGTCAGTGGTGATATTCCAGGTGTGGGTCAGTGGTGATCATCTGTCAGTGAACCTTCTCCATGTTTTCACTGCAGGTTTTTGCACACATATTTTTTAGGAACCCCTACAAGGCTTTGAACGCTAGCTGGTTCTGTATTTATGGGGGGGGTGGGGGGTAGGTAGCGCTGACTGCAGGGCAAATCGGGAAAATAGAAATGAGTATACTACACGCGTGTGTTTGGCCTGCGTGTGACCAACCCAACGGCTCTGCGCTGTGCAGCCAATCCCTGTGGCTCTGCTCCAGCAGTAATACCCCCTGTGTTGGATTGTTTCTCCTCTTTTTACCCCCGTTCTCCTGTTTGGTCACACACTCCGTGTTCATTCACACGTATGACATTCCTCTCCATACCTCTAAGATAATTTAGCCGTGGAAAACTGCCTGTAATGCTGAGGATGTCCGGTGTGTGGAGAATCCTTCAGGGGGGGCAGTTAATCATAACCTGAGAGGATCTGTGGAGGGAAGAGAGTGAATTCTGCCCCGTCTGTCCCGTCCCATTCCCTCCTGTAGGGGGAGATAACGAGCCTCTCTGTTACTCATTAGTGAACACGTCGTTGGTTCTGATTAATCTTCCACATTTGCTCCCTGTGAGTTGAAGTAAAGTAAACAAGCGTGATCACATGACATGGTTCACCCCCCCCCTCAGTTTGCTGGTTCTCTGCTGCAGATGAGGATCAGACTGAACTGTCAGGACCTGATTCTGTTTGTGTGACAGGAGCTGGAGGTTCGGTCTGACTCAGACACAAGTCATAACCAGAGATTCCTCTCCCCCTAACACCATCAGAGACCAACAGGATTGATCTGTCGGTTGCCCTCAATGACCCGAGGTCTTTCCCCCTGGGGAGGTTCTGAGCTGGAGGCAGAGGGAACCTCCTGTCCTCCTTAACCTCCTGGAACATTGAGGTTCTTTCACAGATCCAACATGGACGGAGTCTGAACACTGACAGTCACCTTCAGTTACTGCGCAGGGATCAATCAGTTGTGATTGAGTCACCTCCCTTATCAGTGGACGTCTAATCTGGAGATTATCTTTGGACTGATTCGAGGACAACCATCGTTTGTATGGTGATCCAATCACATGACCTGAGATGTCTCCCGTCAACATCACCATAGCAACGCTTGTGTTACTGAAGGTTTAGCCTGCTGGCCACTGATTGGGTTTAACACCAGGTGTGAATACATCCCATTACCAGAGAAACCAGTGTGTTGATTCACCATCACTAAGCAACAGGAGGGTTTGTGACCTGGGTTCCGTGAGCTGGTCTGATGACTGAGGTCACATCCTCTTCTGTGCTTTGAGAAAATAACAAAAGTCATTCTGATGGTTAAGAGAAAGAAGTCGGATCATATCTGACGCCTCATTTACTCCATGTCAGGGTTCTTGGGTGACCAATCAGCTCGCAGCGTTATCATCTGGGTGGGTTCTGTTCTGTTTATCTATAAATTATTATGTGCAGCATCATAATGTGACCACAGCCGCCCCAGACTGTAAGCTGATGACTAAACACTTGCCTTTGATTAGCTTTACAAGAGATTAATAATCCATGCTCACATGTCCAATGTAAAAAAAATGAGTGCAACATATGGCAAACTACAGATGAATTATACATCGGGTGGGCAGCTCAATGTGGGATTATCGGCTTGATTGCACTGCGAGCCCCCGTTTCCCCTCCCATGAAAGAAACCTAAAATCAAGCTTTGGGGGTTGAGATTAAAGGTCTCAGCTGCAGACACACGTCTCTGAGACGATGGGAATCCCTTCATTGTCTAGAGGCACCAGGATTATCATGACGGGATTCCACTGATATTAGACAGATTATACCTGTCTCACATCGACGTTCTGATGTAAATAGTCTGTCTGATGATGGACGAGCAGAAGGGGGGTGAGCAGGTGGAGGAGAATGTACCCGTTCAAAACGGGCCAATGGCGTCTGACTGAGAATAAATCCCTTCGTCGTCACTTCCTCTCTTTCCTGGAACGTGATCTTCAATCCTGCACGAGCCGTGACGTCACACATGTGTGACCCATTAAACCAGTGTCACATGATCAGGTCCAGTCCTGGAACTAGGGCAGTACTGCTAATGCAAGTTTCCAGATTTTTTTCCCCCCGCTCTAAAGGAATTACTGGGATTAACAGGATTCATGTTGGAGCAGAATAAAATCCTGCAGCGGCGGGTCACGTGCCGCTGCGGGGGGGTCGGGGGTCAGAGAGAATGGAGCGTCAGATGGAGGTCAGATCCAGCGCCTCAGGTGATGTCAGATTACCGCCTGCACACGGGCGGCGAGGCGGAACCAGAACGATGATTTCCATCAAGATGCAGGTTGGAACGTGATGGAAAAGGAAATCTGTAGTGGGGGGTGATTATCTGGGGGTGCCAGAATCAGATGGAGCTGAATTTACCCTCTCTGTTGGTGTCAAGGTGTTCCCCAGCAACCTTTTGACAAATTAAGGTCCAGATTAAATCAGCTCTGATGTTTGTAAAGCAGACTTTTATTTAGTGGACGTGAGTGAGTGTCCTGGATTATAATCCAGCCTGAGTGTCATTCATAGTTGTGTTTATCCGTGAACTTCATCCTGAGGCCGGGTGGTCAAAGCGAACAATGACCCCTGACCCCCTCATCCCCGGCCATGACCTCCTGGGGTATTAGGAGCATTAGCATAGCGTTAGCATACAGGCTCCTCATGATCGTCTGTTTGCTCTACTTTTCTCTGCTCGGTTTTCCCATCTGTGGAGTCGGTCTGAAGCACGTGCAGAGGGGGCCGACATCCCAGGGTGGGGGGTGGGAATAAGGGGGGGGTGTGAAGATGAAATCCAGATGGATATGATTATCTCCAGGGGGCAGGGGCAGTACTCTGGGAGGTTTCGACCCCCAGTCTGCAGTGGAACAGTAATGGAGTACCAGGTCACCTGAACCCTCACCTTCATCCCCTTGATTGTGATTGGCTGTAGTTCGTCCTGTATTTGAACGCTAAGTAACAATAAAGACATTGTCAGACCCACTAGTCTGTTAATGTTGGCTCTCTCCCTGCGTCTCCAGGCGTTCGGACAGGCCTACTCCAACCACAGGAAGGTGGCGGCGGACGGGGAGAGCCGTGAGGAGTCCCTGATCCAGGAGTCGGCCTGTAAGGAGGCGTACTACGAGCAGAGGGTCCTGGAGCTGCAGAACGAGCTCCGCCAGACACGCAACGTCCTCGCCAACACGCAGTCCGAGAACGAACGCCTGAACACCATCACCCAGGAGATGAGAGAGGTGAGACCACATGAACCGCCACAGACCCGGTCCGTGGTCCGTGGACGTGGGAGACCACGTGAACCGCCACAGACCCAGTCCGTGGTCCGTGGACGTGGGAGACCACGTGAACCGCCACAGACCCGGTCCGTGGTCCGTGGACGTGGGAGACCACGTGAACCACCACAGACCCGGTCCGTGGACGTGGGAGGGACGGTTTGTTATGTAAAGCAGTCTGAAGTCAGACCCACCCTGGAGCTGGAGCACAGGTTCACGCCCCCGTCTTGTGGCTGCCGCGGTGGAGACGGTTCCTCTGATGTTCTACATCCATGACAGTCTCTCGCTCATGCAGTCGTGCCCTGGGTCGGACCGGAACACAATGATTTCACTTTGAATAATCTGTCATGGGGTGTAAAGAATAGTTTCAGACTAAAGCTGCGATGGCAGATTATAATTCCTACTCCAGAGTCACTGACCTCTAGTCCGCTGTCTGAACACGTGTAATTACTTGGGTGTGTTTGCAGAGCTGATCCCTGGTGTGTTTCTGACAAGTCGAGACAGGACTAACCGTTCTGTAGTCATTATGGGATGGAAAGCAGGCAAACTGAAGAGACTTTGCCTTCAAGTCTAACGGATCTCCTCCATTGGTGTACAGAACGGTTCCATCATGATGGACAGTTAAACCATCAGCGCTCCAGATCTGTCCATGTTAGTGCGCAGCAGGGTCCGTTGATCCGCGGGTCCAGACTAATTCCAGTGTAATTGGAAGGGGCGGGTGGGGGGTTAAGGAAGGAGCCCCCTTCCTGAGTGAGTGTCTTGCAGGAATCGCTGCTGTTTTGGTAGTCCCAGCTTCAGACAGATGTCAGCTCTGGTTTGTTCTGGGATTATGGTCGTCCAGAGCTGCTGAGTCCCCGAGGATCAGAGTTGGAGGGCAGGTCGTCTGGAGCGGGGTCAGGCGGGGGAACCTCAGCCTTTGGGACTGAAGGACTCTTGAGTTTCAGGGCTTCTTCTAGCTGGATGTCTGGTCCAGCTGGTCTGGGGTGGGGGGCAGGAGCGTTGGCCGTCCTGTAGGGGCCACTGGCGTTATAAACACCCTGTTTATAACCTCCTGTAGGGGCCACTGGCGTTATAAACACCCTGTTTATAACCTCCTGTAGGGGCCACTGGCGTTATAAACACCCTGTTTATAACCTCCTGTAGGGGCCACTGGCGTTATAAACACCCTGTTTATAACCTCCTGTAGGGGCCACTGGCGTCATAAACACCCTGTTTATAACCTCCTGTAGGGGCCACAGGCGTCATCAACACCCTGTTTATAACGTCCTGTAGGGGCCACTGGCGTCATCAACACCCTGTTTATAACCTCCTGTAGGGGCCACTGGCGTTATAAACACCCTGTTTATAACCTCCTGTAGGGGCCACTGGCGTCATAAACACCCTGTTTATAACCTCCTGTAGGGGCCACTGGCGTTATAAACACCCTGTTTATAACCTCCTGTAGGGGCCACTGGCGTCATAAACACCCTGTTTATAACCTCCTGTAGGGGCCACTGGCGTCATAAACACCCTGTTTATAACCTCCTGTAGGGGCCACAGGCGTCATCAACACCCTGTTTATAACCTCCTGTAGGGGCCACTGGCGTTATAAACACCCTGTTTATAACCTCCTGTAGGGGCCACTGGCGTCATCAACACCCTGTTTATAACCTCCTGTAGGGGCCACTGGCGTCATCAACACCCTGTTTATAACCTCCTGTAGGGGCCACTGGCGTCATCAACACCCTCTTTATAACCTCCTGTAGGGGCCACTGGCATCATAAACACCCTGTTTATAACCTCCTGTAGGGGCCACTGGCGTCATCAACACCCTGTTTATAACCTCCTGTAGGGGCCACTGGCGTTATAAACACCCTGTTTATAACCTCCTGTAGGGGCCACTGGCGTCATAAACACCCTGTTTATAACCTCCTGTAGGGGCCACAGGCGTCATCAACACCCTGTTTATAACCTCCTGTAGGGGCCACTGGCGTCATAAACACCCTGTTTATAACCTCCTGTAGGGGCCACAGGCGTCATCAACACCCTGTTTATAACCTCCTGTAGGGGCCACTGGCGTTATAAACACCCTGTTTATAACCTCCTGTAGGGGCCACTGGCGTCATCAACACCCTGTTTATAACCTCCTGTAGGGGCCACTGGCGTTATAAACACCCTGTTTATAACCTCCTGTAGGGGCCACTGGCGTTATAAACACCCTGTTTATAACCTCCTGTAGGGGCCACTGGCGTCATAAACACCCCGTCACCCACGGCTTCCAGCTCTGACCGGCTAAACAAAAGGAGTTGGGGTGTAAATCGCCCCATGCATGGCAGATAATGACACCCTTGTCGGGGTGCTCGTGTGGGCACGAGGAGGGTGTCGTGTGGCACTGAGGCTGGCATTGTTGCCACGCCGACGGGCCTCAAAGACGCTTTTGTCTCCCGGGTTTCAAATGAGCCCAAAACCTCCGACGCAGAGAAAAGCTGAGGAACGAGGAGACGGTTAGAGGAGGAGACGGGAACAAAGCCAGCCCCAGACCGGGGGCCGCGGGGGGGTACATTTTCCCTCTATTCCTGCTTCGGGTTCCCCCTGAGACACTGGGTGTTTTTGGCCCCGGAGGTGTCAGTGTCGGTACGCCTGAAGACACGTGGCTCCAGATGGAGACGTCCTTCCACCGCTCCACACTCAAATCCTCCCAGAATCCTCTGGTGCCAAAGACGTGTTTCACTGCGACGACACGGTCCACAGGATTACACCCCCACAGCGGGAGGGGGGCTCAGTGTCACCGGCATGACTCCATTCAAATCAGTCAGTGTGTCTACAGTAATCCTCACACCTGGTCCACGCCAGGTCACTTCCTGTCATGTGATGTCGCTCACAGGTTGATGGCTGTTGTAAAGAACCTTCATCAGGTCTGCTCTAGATCCCAGCTGGTGTCTGTCCTGAAGGAAGGAGGCGTGTTGTTCCCCTTCAAACCTGTGGCCCGCGGCCCCTCAGAGGTCTCTGACCTGAACCAATGGAGCCGATGAACGACACACACACACACACACACACACACACACACACACACACACACACACACACACACACACACACACACACACACTGACGGTCCAGGCTAACGGCTTCAACACACACATTTGTCCTCCGTCAGCGAGGTGACCTTAAATCATTCATTCACTGAGTGCATGCTTTCACCCCCCGGGGGGGTCTCACTGAACAACACCCTGTCATCATGTGACCACGAGCTTCCCCCCACTTTTTACTGTAGAACTGCCTTAACTCAAACGTGTGACCTTGATTGTTTTCCCTCCCTAATGGATTCTGGGTAGTCGCTCGCAGCGAAGAAGAGGATGAAAGCAGATCTGACAGTCGACGTAACCCCCCCACCCCCACCCCCCCTGAGCTTCATTACTCCTTTGCTCTGTCCAAACCAACGCTGGGGGGGAGCTGTGGAGCATCTGTGATTCATTCTCATCTCTCCTGAAGGAAAATCGGTCAGCAGCACGACCTCTGACCCGACTCCTGATGAGCTGCAGCACCTACAGGACAGTCACAGAAAGTAGACCCTCCACAAACCAGTTTAATCCTCCACAAACCAGTTTAATCCTCCACAAACCAGTTTAATCCTCCACAAACCAGTTTAATCCTCCACAAACCAGTTTAATCCTCCACAAACCAGTTTAATCCTCCACAAACCAGTTTAATCCTCCACAAACCAGTTTAATCCTCCACAAACCAGTTTAATCCTCCACAAACCAGTTTAATCCTCCACAAACCAGTTTAATCCTCCACAAACCAGTTTAATCCTCCACAAACCAGTTTAATCCTCCACAAACCAGTTTAATCCTCCACAAACCAGTTTAATCCTCCACAAACCAGTTTAATCCTCCACAAACCAGTTTAATCCTCCACAAACCAGTTTAATCCTCCACAAACCAGTTTAATCCGTTCAGCGAACTCCTGACTCAAACACAGGTTTCCCATTTAAAAGAACTGGAATCATTGTAATCCATTACAACCTTGTGAGAAAGCTGCAAACCCTCTGAATTATGAAAAAAGAAGTGTTGTCCACCAATGGACACAGACCCCACCAGTGGGACGGCGTGGGGGCGTGTCAGCAGCCCCGGAGCGTCGGTCTGTCTGTCGTGTCGACAGCCTGGACACCCCGAGGAGACGGCAGCATGGGTTTACTGTGGAGGAACACGGCAGCGTGTTCAGCGTGGAAACACTCCTGATCCTGGAGATGTGGATTTCATAGCAGCTCAAACACATTACTGAGCCCCCCCCACCGGTCACTGAGTGGTTCACTGTGACAGAGGACGTGGAGTCAAAGGTTAAAGGTGAAGGCCCTGGTTAGGTGTCATCAGATTGGAGGAGCCAGCGTCCTGAATCAAACAGACCCCCCCTCCCCCAGCTGGGTCACATGACCTGAACAACCTGCCAGGATGGATTTAAGACTGACAAACGGGACTGGACTAACTCAACGGTTGATCTGGACGTCTTCAGGGGGGGGCAGGAACTAAAGGTGTTGTTGGCCGGTGACGGTTCCCTACAGACGTGTTACATCATGTTTTATGCAGTGATGTCACAAGTGGGCTTCCACACAGCTGACGCCCCCGCCCACTCAGCATGTACAACCCCCCCCCCCCGAATATCCACTCGCCTTCTAACATCGGCTCTGTGTGCACTAATGTGTTACTACACAGAACAAAGGAGCAGCGTGTTTCTGGTCAGCAGGGACGAAACTACAGAAACATGTTAGTCAGGACTAGAGTTAGTCAGGACTAGAGTTAGTCAGGACTAGAGTTAGTCAGGACTAGAGTTAGTCAGGACTAGAGTTAGTCAGGACTAGAGTTAGTCAGGACTAGAGTTAGTCAGGACTAGAGTTAGTCAGGACTAGAGTTAGTCAGGACTAGAGTTAGTCAGGACTAGAGTTAGTCAGGACTAGAGTTAGTCAGGACTAGAGTTAGACAGGACTGGTGTTAGACAGGACTGGTGTTAGACAGGACTGGTGTTAGACAGGACTGGTGTTAGACAGGACTGGTGTTAGACAGGACTGGTGTTAGACAGGACTGGTGTTAGACAGGACTGGTGTTAGACAGGACTGGTGTTAGACAGGACTAGAGTTAGACAGGACTGGTGTTAGACAGGACTAGTGTTAGACACGGTACTGGACTAGGTTGGGATTATTCCTGATGTCGTTGAGTCTCCATGCGCTGCAGTGGGAACTACTTTCTGTGTTGGTGGACCCGACCTGACCCGACCCGGGGTTGTGACTCGGCAGCGTGAGATCAGGACACACACACACACACACACACACACACACACACACACACACACACACACACACACACACACACACACACACACACACACACACACACACACACACACTCCTACCTTCCTCAGCCCTTGATACGATTAATAATTCATTTCCTGTGCGGCAGAGAGCTACTTCCTGTCTGTCACACTGAGTGTTCTATCCCCTTCCTGCAGTGGACCATCCATTGGCAGGAACTGTTCACACGCTCAACGCTTGGCTCCAGATTTATGCAGCTGAGGATGTCAGCAGCTCCTTCATTTGTGCTGATTGTTCGTCCTGACCCCCCACTCTGACACCCCCATCCTGAAACCAGGACCTGTCTAACTGCTCTTAAGACAATGAGACCGTTATCAGAGCTGGCAGGAGGACACGCGTGTGGCCCAGAGCCCAGAACGACACCCGGCACCACACACACACACACACACACACACACACACACACTCCCGTTAATACCCCTCTCTCTCCCCTGTTGCCCCGTCAGAACGCCCAGATGGTGGAGCTCCAGAGGAACCAGCTGCGTGACGACATCAAGGAGTACAAGTTCCTGGAGGCCCGTCTGCTGCAGGACTACACGGAGCTGGAGGAGGAGAACATCTCGCTGCAGAAGCAGGTGTTGGTGCTGAAGCAGAGCCAGGTGAGCCCAAGCAGGAAGTGAGGTCAGAACCAGAGCGGAGTGCTCTGATTGGCTGCAGGTTATCGTCTTGCACTAGTTAAACTGGTGTTGAACACGTTTTTTGGACCACCTGCGGCGCTGGAACGTCTTTGCTGCCCCGCGGCCCCCCCACCGCCCACTCAGCAGCTCTCAGCCCGTCTCCTTGAATGAATAGAATTCCAGGAGAAGCACGAGTGCTCCAGTATTCAGATGTAATCACCAACGGCCTCTGATCCAGCCTGCAGACACGCAGCTGCCTTGAGTTTAGTCCAGAGGGTCTGTTTGGGTTCTTCACGAACGACTGGAATCCGTCATGGGGGGTTTGACCTTTACTTCATGCAGTAACAACATTCTGGGCCTGAACCTGCCTGAGTTTAGTCTTTCCTTCACCGTGTGAAGAAACGATAAATAAGGGTGTAGAAAGCAATAAAAACATTACACATTAAAATGTGCAGGTAAGGAGATTAAAATCCAGTAATCTGGTTCATCTCTGTCCAAAGACGCCTCAGAGGTCAGATGGTTCCAGGAATTAGACTTTCATCATCGATGACGATCCTCCTTCGGTTTCGTCAGAGGAATAAAAAGAATCCTCTTTGCCTGTTTGCAAACAAACGGAGCTGAATCTCCAGGAAGGATGTTTCCATCGGATGTTGGCTTTAGAGGTGGAGCTGCTCTCTGTCTCCAGAGGCGCTCGGCATCCTGGGTAATGTTTTCTGTGTTGGTCACAAACAAAGAAGCAGAGAAAGGATTGCTGAATCCAATCAGCCTCAGACTAATTACAGATACCAACAGAGGGGATGTGATCCGTGTGGTTGGGCACACGCGTGTGAACCCTGCTCTCACCTGAGGTGTTTCCTCCCTTCGCTCATCCAGGTGGAGTTTGAGGGTTTGAAGCATGAGATCCGTCGTCTGGAGGAGGACACCCAGTTCCTGCAGAGCCAGCTGGAGGACGCCATCCGCCTGAAGGAGATCGCCGAGCGTCAGCTGGGCGAGGCGCTGGAGACCATCAAGACGGAGCGCGAGCTGAAGGCCTCGCTGAGGAAGGAGCTGTCGCACTACATGAACATCGGAGACACCCTGTATCACAGGTGACGCCAACGCCACGCCCTCACAGGTCTAACGTTACCACTTCCTGTCTCCTTTCCAGCACCGCTGTCTCTAATCCGAACCGTTTTTTTCCCATCAGCCCTCTCAGCATTTCTCTGGACGGCCTGAAGTTCAGCGACGACGCCTCCACCGAGCCCAACAACGACGAGGCTCTCCACGGATACGAGAACGGCTTCACCAAGCTGGCCAACGACCTCGCCTACGACGTGTCCACGCCCACGAAGGAGGAGCCGTTCCGCCCGGCGCCCAGCCTGGTGGACGACCTGCTGAGCGAGCTGAACATCTCCGAGATCCAGAAGCTCAAGCAGCAGCTGATGCAGGTGGGTTCTTCACCAGATCGTTGACGTGTCTCCATCTTCTCCCGTAAACGTGACCTTTAGCCTCGGGCGGGGCCACTCGTCAGTCCTTACAGTCCAGGATGGAATCTGAGCAGAGAAGACAAGAACCCTACTCCTCTAATTCATCCGTTCATCCGATCCGACCCTCCGTCTGTTGATTGGAGGCCGTGTGATCGATCCTCAGCATCCGCTCCTCAGTCCCAGTGGGTTCGCTGCCAGGAAGTCCTCGTGTCAGATTCAAGTCATGTGACACCACAGGAGCTATTTCTGAGTTTAATCACGGTGACGTAGAATCAGATGAATACCGACGCACCTCGATGGGCGTTTCTGACCCGGCTGGAAAAGATTCAAATGATTTTAGTTCTTCTAAATGAGGAACGTTTGACTTTGAAGCTCAGTTACAGAACAAATCACAGTAATCCCTCTATTGGCTATTGCTATTGGCTGACAACACGGAACACAGTGCACCTCTGTGTATTAAAACACTTAAAAGTGCTTTAAACAGTCTATCAGAGTGTTTTAAAGGTAACACTGATAGAAGGTGGTTTAATATCAGTGTGGGGGGGGGTCAGAAACGTTTACATTACTATAAATAATAAAGTAAATAGTTTGTCGCTATGCTGCGGAATTTTGTTTTCTGCGGGTGGTTCCTGGAACGCATTAAACATGAGTAACGAGGGATTACGGTAATCTGGTATCGAGGTGTGGCTAGAGCTGAGGTGCATTCTGGGTTATTTACAAATCAGCTTCTAAGATTGTTCAATGCTCGTGACGTTCTGTCCAGCTGACCTGGACCCAGTTCGGGGTCGTCCTGACTCTGATGCTGGATGATGGATTAGAGTTACGTACAGTATGTAGTTATATATGTGCTACGAGCCGAGATCGGAGCGTTTCTTTGCAGATGACATCACGTCTGATTGTGATCCTCTTCTCAGATGGAGCGTGAGAAGGTCAACCTGCTGTCCACCCTGCAGGACTCCCAGAAGCAGCTGGAACAAGCTAACGGCGCTCTGTCAGAGCATCAGGAGAAGGTCAACCGCCTGACGGAGAACCTGAACGCCATCAGGAAGCTGCAGGCCAGCAAGGAGCGCCAGTCGGCCCTGGACAACGAGAAGGAGCGCGACAGCCACGAGGACGGGGATTATTACGAGGTGGACATCAACGGACCAGAGATTCTGGAGTGCAAGTACAAGGTGTGTCCAACTCCAGGCCCGGGGGCCAAACGTGGCCCTCCACATCGTTCCATGTGGCCCACAAAGCATTAAAGGTCAGAGTCTAAGAAGGGGTGTGTTCACCTCGCTCCTCCAGGTCGCCGTGTCGGAGGCAGGAGAACTGAAGGAGGAGCTGAAGGTCCTGAAGGCGGAGTTCCAGACATGTCAGTCGCGTTACGAGGAGGAGCGAGCCCGTCTGGAGAACGACGTCTCCACGCTGGGGGGGAAGCTGGCAGCTCTGGAGAAGACCAGTCAGCTGGAGAAACACGAGAAGACCAAGCTGGAGAAGGAGCTGCGGAAGGTGAGGGTCGTCTCCATGGTGATGGTACTGATGTTTGGGGGCGGAGCCGGTCCTGACTGACTCTCTCCGTCGGTCAGCTGAGCGACGTGGCGGGGGAGTCCCAGGGCAGCCTGAGCGTGGCCCAGGACGAGCTGGTGACCTTCAGCGAGGAGCTGGCGACGCTCTACAACCACGTGTGCATGTGCAACAACGAGACGCCCAACCGCGTCATGCTCGACTTCTACAAGCAGGGCAGAGGGGGGCGGAGCAGCCCCGAGGGGCGGGGCCGCCGCTCCCCCATCCTGCTCAGCAAGGGGCTGTTCCCCGACCCGGGCCGGACCGACCCGAGCGACGGGGCGCCGGCGTCCTCCCTGCCCTCCCCCGTGTCCGACCCCCGCCGAGAGCCCATGAACGTCTACAACCTGGTGGCCATCATCAGGGACCAGATCAAGCACCTGCAGCTGGCCGTGGACCGCACCACCGAGCTGTCCCGCCAGAGGATGGCCTCCCTGGAGCTGGGGGCCGGGGGGGACCGGGACCAGGAGGCCTGCATGGAGGAGATCCTCAAGCTGAAGTCTCTGCTCAGCACCAAGAGGGAGCAGATCGCCACCCTGAGGACCGTCCTGAAGGCCAACAAGCAGGTCAGTGTCGGGGGGGGGGCTCTGGTGTTCAGGGCTCAGCAGCTGCTGCAGAGCCTGTTGAGACGGGTCTGAGGCTGAGAGGAGCCTCCACACGCCAGCTGTCCAGGGTGTGTGTGTGTGTGTGTGTGTGTGTGTGTGTGTGTGTGTGTGTGTGTGTGTGTGTGTGTGTGTGTGTTAGAGCCCAAACATGAAAGCCCCTAATAGCCCCCAGGCCTACACCACCAGCAGCACCAGGCCCCCCACATCATTTAATGTGGCCCTCGAGAGCATAAAAGGTCAGAGTGTCTAAAAATAAATAGGTCAGTGTGCTTTGACCAAAACTACATTTCCCACAATGCAGTAGTTCAGCCCATCTTAACTCTGACTAAACGTTGTGAACAAAGTTAACGTCCTAACTTGTGTCTGATGTTATTTTTCTTTATTGATTGATAGTTTGATCCTTGATTGATGGAGTTCTGTGGGTTTAATAACCTGACAAATGAAAAGGATTTATGTTAGAACAGAGAAACAAACAAACATGTTTTTTCTGTCTAACTGTAATGTTTGGAACTAGAATCAGTCAGAAATTCAGTTATTTAACATTAAGGAGTAGTTACATTTAGTTACATTACACTGAGTTACATTTAGTTACATTTATTAGTTACATTAAGGAGTAGTTACATTTAGTTACATTACACTGAGTTACATTTAGTTACATTTATTAGTTACATTAAGGAGTAGTTACATTTAGTTACATTACACTGAGTTACATTTAGTTACATTTATTAGTTACATTAAGGAGTAGTTACATTTAGTTACATTACACTGAGTTACATTTAGTTACATTTATTAGTTACATTAAGGAGTAGTTACATTTAGTTACATTACACTGAGTTACATTTAGTTACATTTATTAGTTACATTAAGGAGTAGTTACATTTAGTTACATTACACTGAGTTACATTTAGTTACATTTATTAGTTACATTAAGGAGTAGTTACATTTAGTTACATTACACTGAGTTACATTTAGTTACATTGATTAGTTACATTAAGGAGTAGTTACATTTAGTTACATTACACTGAGTTACATTTAGTTACATTTATTAGTTACATTAAGGAGTAGTTACATTTAGTTACATTACACTGAGTTACATTTAGTTACATTTATTAGTTACATTAAGGAGTAGTTACATTTAGTTACATTACACTGAGTTACATTTAGTTACATTTATTAGCTTTAAGTTAAGCCGTGATGCTGATGTGGCCCCTGATGAAAATGAGTTTGACCCCCCAGCTCTAAGGGGACATAGAATGGATCTGTGCTCCATATTATTGATACCTTATTATTGACTTATTATTGATACCTTATTATTGACTTATTATTGATACCTTGTTACTGACGCCTTCAGCGGCTCTGACTGGTTCTTGTCCCCCCCCCCAGACGGCCGAAGTGGCTCTGGCCAACCTGAAGAGTAAGTACGAGAACGAGAAGGCCATGGTGACGGAGACCATGATGAAGCTGAGGAACGAGCTGAAGGCTCTGAAGGAGGACGCTGCCACCTTCTCCTCGCTCCGAGCCATGTTCGCCACACGGTACGTGTGTGTGTGTGTGTGTGTGTGTGTGTGTGTGTGTGTGTGTGTGTGTGTGTGTGTGTGTGTGTGTGTGTGTGTGTGTGTGTGTGTGTGTGTGTGTGTGTGTGTGTGTGTGTGTGTGTGTGTGTGTGTGTGTGTGTGTGTGTGTGTGTGTCAGATGGGCTGATACACACACACACACACTAATCTTCCCAAGAGAAGCCGGTCAAAGGTTCCGTGCATAATCCCACTTCTTTTTGGTCTGGATTAAATTATCGCTCACTCGTAGTTTGTTTGTTTGTGTGTTTGTTTGTGTGTGTTTGTTTGTTTGTTTGTGTGTTTGTTTGTGTGTTTGTTTGTTTGTTTGTTTGTTTGTTTGTTTCTCCACGTGTTCCTTCCTATGACCAGCGTTCCTGTAGCTGATGTCTCTTAGACTTCTCTGCTGCCTTCGGACCCCCTCCACATCCGCCGCCGTGCAGAAACGAGGTGGAGGAGGGGTAGGTTATTGGGGCGGGGGGGTGTGGGCAGCTCAGCCCCCCCACGTCAGTAAGTTGACTCCCGTCCCTCCATGTACCTGCAGCGTGGAATCCATCAGTCACAGGAGGACAGACGTGGCGTTCTGGGGGGGGTTGTAAATCTGTAAAATATTGTATGAATGGAGACACTGAGGCGCTCCTGAGGCTCCGCCCACCTAACCCGTGATTTACACCCCCCCGTTTCATGGATGCATGCATTGGTATGTAAATCCTGTCCCGTACGACTCAGGGTGGGACTCTTTGAGAGGCTGGGGGGTTGTGGAGGTCCCCCCCCGTCCTTCCTGTCCACCAAGCGTCTGGAAAAGAAGGAGAGGAAGGGGGGCCGTTCGGTTTAGAGCCCCCCCTGCAGGAGAACAACCTGACCGTTTCCTCTTTTCACATCGACCACAAAGTCTGTAAGGGGGGGTCCTGAGACTCGCATACTGATGAGAAGATTAACAAGCGGGGGGGGTGAAGACTTTTTAAAGTTACTTCATCCTGAATGCTGAGTGTGTTCACCTCTGGTGGGGTGTCAACAGGAAGTCCCCCCCCCGCATCATTCCTGGGGGGGTCTGGACCTGCTGCTCCATCCATCTCTTCACCCCCCCCCAGGCCCAGGGTGGCCAATCGGGCTCCAGACGAGCGCCGGTCTGCGGAGGGCGTGGCCTTCCTGTTGGGGGGGCCTTATTGATCCACGTGAGGTTTAATACTCGCGTTTGCTCTGCGCAGTCGTAAATCATATTCATGGCAGACAAAGTGCTCCTTTGTCAGTGATGGGGAGACGACGACTGTTCCTCTTCAAGCAGCCCCCCCCCAGTGCTTTGTGCCATCACACCCCCCAGCAGCCCAGAAAGGCTCCTATTGTCTCCCTCCAGTCTCTGGAAAAGACTCCTCTGTTTCTTTCCCGGGAAAAATGGACGCCCCCTCCCATGCAAAAGCGTCTGACACACCGACCCCCCCCCGCCCGGATCGTCCCCACGGCTCAAACTGGGTTTAATGAAGCAGTTCTGATCTCCATTGTCTGGGTGTGTGTCCCACTGGGAATCAAACTGCACACACCGGGGGGGGGTGTTTGGGTGGAGGTCTGGCAAGGTTAAGGTTCAGATTGTGGTCCACAGCGGCCCCCCCCTCAGCAAAAACATCCACCATCCGCTTCTGATGTTGTAGAACCTCCAGATAGTGGATGGATACATCGGTGCGACCGGATCTCGTTCTTTACCACGTGTTGGCGGATGGATACGACATCAGTGAGACTGCATCTCGTTCTTTACCACGTGTTGGCGGATGGATACGACATCAGTGACACCGGATCTCGTTCTTTACCACGTGTTGGCGGATGGATACGACATCAGTGAGACCGGATCTCGTTCTTTACCGCGTGTTGGCGGATGGATACGACATCAGTGAGACCGGATCTCGTTCTTTACCGCGTGTTGGCGGATGGATACGACATCAGTGAGACCGGATCTCGTTCTTTACCGCGTGTTGGCGGATGGATACGACATCAGTGAGACCGGATCTCGTTCTTTACCGCGTGTTGGCGGATGGATACGACATCAGTGAGACCGGATCTCGTTCTTTACCGCGTGTTGGCGGATGGATACGACATCAGTGAGACCGGATTTCGTTCTTTACCGCGTGTTGGCGGATGGATACGACATCAGTGAGACCGGATCTCGTTCTTTACCACGTGTTGGCGGATGGATACGACATCAGTGAGACCGGATCTCGTTCTTTACCACGTGTTGGCGGATGGATACGACATCAGTGAGACCGGATCTCGTTCTTTACCACATGTTGGCGGATGGATACGACATCAGTGAGACCGGATCTCGTTCTTTACCGCGTGTTGGCGGATGGATACGACATCAGTGAGACCGGATCTCGTTCTTTACCGCGTGTTGGCGGATGGATACGACATCACTGAGACCGGATCTCGTTCTTTACCGCGTGTTGGCGGATGGATACGACATCAGTGAGACCGGATCTCGTTCTTTACCGCGTGTTGGCGGATGGATACGACATCAGTGAGACCGGATCTCGTTCTTTACCGCGTGTTGGCGGATGGATACGACATCACTGAGACCGGATCTCGTTCTTTACCGCGTGTTGGCGGATGGATACGACATCAGTGAGACCGGATCTCGTTCTTTACCGCGTGTTGGCGGATGGATACGACATCACTGAGACCGGATCTCGTTCTTTACCGCGTGTTGGCGGATGGATACGACATCACTGAGACCGGATCTCGTTCTTTACCGCGTGTTGGCGGATGGATACGACATCAGTGAGACCGGATCTCGTTCTCACGTCTACTTGTTGACAGAATTTATTTTTGTTATAATTTAGGGTTTGGTTCTTTTTATCACAGCTAGAACGGATTCAAATAATTTTAGTTCTTTTAAATGGTTTGTTGTCAGGGTTAGGGGTTAGGGTTATGGGTTAAGGGTTAGGGTTAGGGGTCAGGGGTCAAACTTGTATCTCCAGGTTTTTCTGCACCACAAAATATTCAAAATCAGTTTTTTGATCACTATTGATTCCAACTGTTTGACGTGACTGTAGTTTTAAGGGGATCAGCTGATGGATGAACTCTCCTCCAGGGAAAGTGAGATTAAATTCACATTTAGTTCACGGGGAAATAACAGGCTTGATAGACGGGGGGGTTTGGGGTGGGGGGGTTAACGGTTGCAGGTGAACAGCAGGAAACTAAAGACTAGCAGATGGAGAGCTGAGATAAAAACCTCACACCTTTAAATCCCTGTGAGTGACCCAGTTTGTCCCTGTCCAGCGTCGGGGGGGGGGTGATACTGCAGTGCATCATGTGACCGGGGAGCGTTCAGCTGGAAGAGTGAACATCATGTGTGAACGTCCACAACGCACCATCAGCCTGTCTTCACCCCTCTCAGGGTTTATCCGCCCTCTTGCTCCGCCCTCAGGTGACGCACAAAGGATCTTCTGAAAGACCCCCCCCCGGGTGAATGTTGTCATCCTTTGTGACTCTACCCTCCACGTATTCTTCACAGAAGTCACTCAGGTGTCACCTGGTGTGAGGCGTAATCAGATACCCCCCGCCCCCTAGAAAACACCTTTGGGGGTATTTTTACTGCAGCACCTGTGGATATTTTAATTTGGTTTGGAGGAGGAGCAGAAACATCTGGTGTGGGGGTGTGAACAGTGGCGATGATGTAGAGGGAGGTCTGTAAGGTGTGAGAACAGCCCCCCCTGGTGGTGGAAACACGACATTACAGCCCCCGTCAGACCTGCAGCTCAGACGTGACCATGTCTAGTTCTGGACGTGTGGAGCAGTTTGTCTGTTCTTTGCCCCGTGTGGGGGTACCGGGGGTGCCCCCCCTGCGTCACGTGTCTAACCCCCCCGTGTGTGTGCAGGTGTGACGAGTACGTGAGCCAGCTGGACGAGATGCAGCGCCAGCTGGCGGCGGCGGAGGACGAGAAGAAGACGCTGAACTCGCTGCTGAGGATGGCCATCCAGCAGAAGCTGGCGCTCACGCAGCGCCTGGAGGACCTGGAGTTCGACCACGAGCAGACCCGCCGGGGGGGCGCCGGCCGCGCCAGGGCCCGCGCCAAGGCCCCCGGCGGCACCTCCGGCCACCCCCCTCAAGTAAGTCAGAGCCTCGCCTGCCCCGGCCGCCCGGAGCCCAACGGCATTCTGGGAGGCCCGCCGGTCTTCTGCAGCGAGAAGTACAAGATCTACTGCGACTGAGAGACTGTACAGAGTGGGGGGGTCCAGCCCCCCCAGCCCCGCTCGCTCGCTTCGATCCCCGGCAGCCTGCACCCCCCCGCTGCTTGTGTGTGTGCTAGTTCAACGCTTGGGGATGCAGGTGTGTGTGTGTGTGTGTGTGTGTGTGTGTGTGTGCACCAGACTGGACTGTATAGACCTATACGGCATGTGGATCGGGGGGGGTTGTTTGGGGGTGTCTATTCTTTCCGCTGTACACGTGTGATGTAAAGGGTGGCAGCTTTTTTGTGTGTTAGCTCCGCCTCCCGTGTAACGGTAACACGCCATTGGGGGGGGTGAGGGGGTGTCAGCGTCATGACGTCCTCTCCTCCTCCTGGGTTGACCTTCAGCACGGGTGCTCCTTTTTAAAAGCCAAGAGAACAAAAAGGTTTTCCTGGCTCCCCCAGGACTGACCAGCAGCCCACCGTCCAATCAGGTCGAGTCAAATGATCACATGAAATGTGCACCCTCCTCCGCGTCCTCGCCCAGGGGCCGCCGGACCGTTCTGGTCATTGAAACAGAACACACGATTGGTGGGTTCAGTGCTGCGTTTCCATGGCGATGACACAAAGGAGCACCTGTGGGGGGGGGGGCGTTTGTTTCATAAAGCTGTGATGACGACGCCCCGATAGCGTCAGTAGAACCGCATGGCTTCACGCTGGTTAACTGTTTAACGTGTCTGTGGTCACGCGTGTGGTACCGGGTAAACGCTGGGGTCAGGGGGGCTACGGGGCTAGAGGGGCTACGGGGCTAGAGGGGCTACGGGGGCTACGGGGCCCTGCGTTATGAAGACAGGGGTTCAGATGGATCATTTCAGAGCCATGTGTTAGAAAAGACACGGACAGTTTGACCTATTGATCTTCACACCCACAGGAAGTCCACTTCAGCAGAGGTGCCTCAGGTCCCTGTTCTGTTCTGCCCCAACTGTCCCCAACTGTCCCCAACTGACTCCAACTGTCCCCAACTGTCCCCAACTGACTCCAACTGACTCCAACTGACTCCAACTGACTCCAACTGACTCCAACTGACTCCAACTGACTCCAACTGACTCCAACTGACTCCAACTGTCCCCAACTGACTCCAACTGACTCCAACTGTCTCCAACTGACTCCAACTGACTCCAACTGACTCCAACTGACTCCAACTGACTCCAACTGACTCCAACTGACTCCAACTGTCGCTGCTCTCCTCCTCCTTTCCTCGTGTCTCTAATTCGACTCGTCACGCCGTCGCCACGACGACGGTCTCTCTTTTAGATCATCAGCATCTTGCCCCCCCCCCTCCGGCGCCACTAGTCACCCTTTAACTAGAATGAAGGATTTTGGGTAATATTGCCCTCCTGATATGTTTGTCAGGTAACGTCCCCACGACCACCTGGCTCCAGATACTGACCTGTGTGTGTGTGTGTGTGTGTGTGTGTGTGTGTGTGTGTGTGTGTGTGTGTGTGTGTGTGTGTGTGTGTGTGTGTGTGTGTGTGTGTGTGTGACCCTCACGTTAGCGTTGTGTTAGCCGTTCAGATGGGGGGGTTTATCTTCCGTGAGGTCACTGACGTACTGTTTTAGCATCGATAGCTTTAACCCTTTGCTAGCCAGCGTTACGCTATAGGACACGCGTGGGGCTGGTGTCCATAATCCATGTACTGCTGGTGGATTATAGCCAGATTAGCTTCTTGATGCTAAAGCAGGGTTGATGGGAGGGAACGAAACTCAAGGTTTGTCAATGATGTTTAAACGTCAAACGTTCTACCGTTAGTGGGTTCTTCAGGGTTGGGGTTAGCTCTAAGCTCTACATCACACTTTAAACGATTCTATTCAGGTTATAATCTTGCAGGATTACGCTTCAGTATTCCTTCCTCTCTAATATAGAGGGGGGGGGCTCCGGACCAGTCAGCCCTGCTTGAGCGTGCATCCCTAAGCCACAGCACACGGCATGCTGGGAAAAAACCCTCTGTGGAGGGGAGTCACTCTTGAGTTCAGTTTCTATGGGTTTGATGAGAGAAGGTTCTGGGGGGGGGGGGGGGGGCAGACGACGTCTGAAGGCGGGGGGGGCTGTGGAGGAGAGAAGACGAAAACCAATCAGAACTGAAGTCTGGTTGCCTTGACAACCAGAGGACCGATTAAAACAAGCTGCACCCCCCCACCCATCCCCTCATAGAGGCTCCTGCCCCCCCCCCAGGTGGTGGCCCCTCTCTCCTGGAGGTGAATCAACATCTGGGGTCACAACAAGCTCCTCCTACCTCTGCTGGCAGGCTCCTCCCACTCCACCTTTCGGTTTGACCTCATCGACCTGCACGCCCCCACCTCACCGTGTGTCACTAACACGCATGGCCTGTGAGACACGCCCTGCTCCTGCGTCCTGATTGGTGGGCTAGGGCTCTAACTCTGCCCCTGAGCACCTCGTGACTCATTGGCTGTCGCGGGGGGGGTTGCTTCACTAACTCTGGCGCCGCTGCTTCGTGTGTGACCTCATCCGACCCCCCCCCCCAGTGGATCGATAAATGATTCTAACTGATTATTTGTTTCTCCATCCTGCAGTCGTTAAAGTAGCTCCGCGCCGACGGCCACGCCCACACCTGGTCCGTTGTCACCGCCCATCGAGGTGCGACGAAAAACTAGAGCGATTAAAGAAACACTGCTGCCCCCCCCCTTTAAAATGTGACGTCCATCTGAATGATTCTATTATATTTGCATGAAGCTACTGGAAGCTCATTTCTCACGGGGTCAGTGATTCTGATTGGCTGACTTCACCCTCCAATCATAAACGAGGGCTGGCGGTGGGGGGGGGCATTTCTCCACGTCATGAAAAGCTGTTCTGTCCATCTTTATCTTCTATTTTTTTGGTTACGTTTTAGTTTTCTGTTTATTTGTGCACTTTCATCATAGAGGATTATAAGTGATGATTAACCAATAGGAGAGCAGGATAGTGGTGACGCGTTTGGTTCTGTCCAACCAGCTCATCTGAGGGGTAAAAACGAGAAAAACACTATTACAGCTTAATCCTTGAGATTTTATCCATCAATAATGGTTTTAATGGTGTTCTCCGTCATGCTGTCGGTCTGTTCTGATGCCGTGTTCTACAAAAATCCAAGTGATCAAATTCTGGGGTTTTTCCATGTATTTATTATTCCTAGGAATAGTTCAAATAACACAATGAAACTTGACGACGCCCGAACTCAAACAGGTAAGATGTGTTCACGGAAAGACGCGTTTCTTTCCCAGCTTCTTACCGGGGGGGCGTTCACCGGGGCTCAGGATCACTGGCGCTCAGAATTCTCTGCAAGTGCGAAT
>NC_090777.1:29902500-29905000 GCF_040054535.1 Antennarius striatus | reverse complement strand
CACGTGTCTTCTAATTCCCCTCCACACACCCCCGTCCTAAACTGAACTACACCTGCTGATGACTGGGTTTTTGTCTGCTGCTATAAAACTGATAGAAAGATGATTTTTTTTAGACATTTAATTGTCTTATTGATCAGCAGGAGGCCCAGCAGGGGGTCCTGATCACATGCAGGAGACCCCCCTCCCCGTGGGCTGAACGTGTGCAGCCACAGCCACTAAGAGGTTAATGATGCACAACTGAGTTGACACGGGTTCCCAAAAGAGGAGGAGGAGGGGGAGGAAGAGGAGGGGGAGGTAGATGAGGAAGAGGAGGTGGAGGAAGAGGAGGAGCAGGAGGAGGAGGAGGAAGAGGAGGAGGAGGAAGAGGAGGAGGAGGAAGAGGAGGAGTAGGAGGAAGGGGGAGGAGGGGGAGGAGGAGGAGGAGGGGGAGGAGGAGGAGAAGGAGGAGGGGGAGGAGGAGGAGAAGGAGGAGGAGGAGGAGGAGGAGGGCACGCTGGTCGCCTCCTGAAAAAACATCCTCTCCTTGAATGAAGCCCCCCCACCCCTCAGAAATAACAGAAATGTGTGAGTCTGAGAGGACTGAGGCTCCTGTTCCTCTGAAGAAAACCTGGAACAGGAGTCCATCATGAAGACACCCCCAGGCTGTTTTATTCTGCCACAGAGGTCAGGGCAGGTCACTGGACCCCACTCAAACACACAGTGTGTGTGTGTGTGTGTGTGTGTGTGTGTGTGTGTGTGTGTGTGTGTGTGTGTGTGTGTGTGTGTGTGTGTGTGTGTGTGTGTGTGTCAGAGTGGATTCTGGGATACGGAAGATTCAGATCCAACTAATAACCAATAATCACATGATTCCAAAGGATATGAGCCGTTTCAAATTAAAGGAATTAGGTGGGATTATCTAATCTGACATTAATGCAGGTTTCAGTGACAATGGCTTTAGTGGACCTTGGATTAACAGGATGTTACGTCACGTTTCCTCCTCTCAAGACTTGGACTTCATTCAGTTCCACTTCATTCTTCATTTCCAGAAGCAGCTGAGAGCAGCCAATCAGCTGACAGCAGCCAATCAGCTGACAGCAGCCAATCAGCTGACAGCAGCCAATCAGCTGACAGCAGCCAATCAGCTGACAGCAGCCAATCAGCTGACAGCAGCCAATCAGCTGAGAGCAGCCAATCAGCTGACAGCAGCCAATCAGCTGACAGCAGCCAATCAGCTGCCTGGACACACTTCCTGGTAATCAATTAAAGCCTGATCGATGGTGTGGAAACGCATTCATGCTCCGGGACCCTCCCCCCCCCAAGCAGAGACATTTCTTTAAACAGACCCCACCCCTGATGTGAGTCCACGTGACTCGGGTTCCCGGTCCTGTCTGGAACCGGAAACCCCCGTTTGTGGAACGAACCGGTTGTTTAGCATCCAGGGCCGTCAGTGGGTCGTTCACACACGTCACACACGTCACACACGTCACACACACGTCACACACGTCACACACGTCACACACATTCACACACGTCACACACGTCACACACGTCACACACATTCACACACGTCACACACGTCACACACGTGACACACGTGACACACGTCACACACGTCACACACATTCACACACGTCACACACGTCACACACGTCACACACGTCACACACATTCACACACGTCACACACGTCACACACGTGACACACGTGACACACGTCACACACGTCACACACATTCACACACGTCACACACGTCACACACGTCACACACGTCACACACGTCACACACGTCACACACATTCACACACGTCACACACGTCACACACGTGACACACGTGACACACGTCACACACGTCACACACATTCACACACGTCACACACGTCACACACGTCACACACGTCACACACGTCACACACGTCACACACGTCACACACATTCACACACGTGACACACGTCACACACGTCACACACATTCACACACGTCACACACGTCACACACGTCACACACATTCACACACGTCACACACGTCACACACGTCACACACATTCACACACGTCACACACACGTCACACACGTGACACACGTGACACACGTCACACACGTCACACACATTCACACACGTCACACACACGTCACACACATTCACACACGTCACACACGTCACACACGTCACACACATTCACACACGTCACACACGTCACACACATTCACACACATTCACACACGTCACACACACGTGACACACGTGACACACGTGACACACGTGACACACGTCACACACATTCACACACGTCACACACGTCACACACATTCACACACGTCACACACATTCACACACATTCACACACACGTCACACACAGTCACACACGTCACACACGTCACACACGTCACACACGTCACACACGTCACACACATTCACACACGTCACACACGTCACACACATTCACACACATTCACACACGTCACACACATTCACACACATTCACACACGTCACACACACGTCACACACATTCACACACG
>NC_090777.1:29892500-29895000 GCF_040054535.1 Antennarius striatus | reverse complement strand
GTGTGTGTGTGTGTGTGTGTGTGTGTGTGTGTGTGTGTGTGTGTGTGTGTGTGTGTGTGTGTGTGTGTTTATGAGTGCAGCTCCCTTCACACACTGAAGGCATTGTGTTTTTCCTCTCTGATCACAAGAAGAGCAGCCCCCCCCCCCCCCCCACCAGATTCAGGGCTTCCTGCACACACTGGGGTGAGGCAGGGGAATCTGGAATGGGGGCGGGGGGAGGAGTCAGCCAGGTGGGGGTCACCTTGAGAGGGGGGCTCTCATTCACAGCTCTAATGTCCAAACAGAATTTTACATTTTGCAAATTTGTGTCAATAAGGGTGAGCCAATCAAAGACTGATAGATTAGATCTGATCAATGGTTAAACAAACTGTGTGTGTGTGTTATTTTAAATGGACACACACACACACACACACACACACACACACACACACAGTATTTTTCTATTACCTCCTGTTATGCAGTAATGACGACTGAAACTCAAGTTCTGAGCAGAAACATTCTGAGAGCTGAATGGTTGAATTATTGGTTTGGTATTGTGTATTGATCATTATCCAAAGTACTGAATAAGGTTTTACATTTATTATTCACTATTTTCTAGTCAGGATTGGTTTCCAGTGATTCCTCTGTGGTTCAAACATCTTCCAGAAGTGGACCAGGGATTATTATTTTCCAAGGTTGATTTTTTTTGTGGTGATGCTGTAATGAGGGAACTGTTGGCCAACGGGCCGTCAAGGACGCCCTGATGGTGGCCTGTGATTGGCTGAGCTTTACAGCAGCAAGATAAATCAATAGTCAAACAAAACACACACACACACACACACACACACACACACACACACACACACACACATCACTGAGACTCAGGCCCCGTCCACACGATGACGTATTTTTTAAAAACGCAACTTTTTAGTTGCGTTTACGCCTTCCGTCCACACGACAACGCAGATATCCAGAACGAAAACGCAACTTTTTAAAAACGCTGGCCGAGGTGGGTTTCTTTAAAACTCTGGGTCTGTGTTGTCGTGGGGACGGTGTATCCACAACTTTCTAAAAACGCTGACGTCTTTCCTGCGACAAAAACCTCTGTGACGTCATATTTCTGGGCCCGTGTGTTGTGACAACGAAACACGGAGGAGTCCTAATAAAATTTGACTCAATACTGCCACCACATGGTTTGTCATGCTTACAGCAGTCTTCAAAACGCACTGCTGCGTTTACGTGTGGACGGAGATTTTTTGGAAAACGCTGTCGTGTGGACGGGAATCGTTTTTGATGCGTTTTTAAAAAGTTGCGTTTTCAAAAAAATCCGTCATCATGTGGGCGGGGCCTCAGTCTCTCAGCTCTCCTCATCACATTCACACTCCATCATTTACTCACCTGATTGAGTCGGAAAACACACAGTAATGTCCCCCCCACCACCGTTACAGCCTAGTGAAGAAACCCCAAACCCCCTAAATTATTATCAACCAATAGACATTCAGACTCCACCTGTGTAGAATTAATGATATATAAGTTACATAAACAATGATGAAGAATGGAAAGAAACACAAAAGTCTCCAGAACACACGAGTTACGTCTTTACTCCACCAACCAGAATGAGATCCGGTCTCACTGATGTCGTATCCATCCGCCAACACGCGGTAAAGAACGAGATCCGGTCTCACTGATGTCGTATCCATCCGCCAACACGCGGTAAAGAACGAGATCCGGTCTCACTGATGTCGTATCCATCTGCCAACACGCGGTAAAGAACGAGATCCGGTCTCACTGATGTCGTATCCATCCGCCAACACGCGGTAAAGAACGAGATCCGGTCTCACTGATGTCGTATCCATCTGCCAACATGTGGTAAAGAACGAGATCCGGTCTCACTGATGTCGTATCCATCCGCCAACACGTGGTAAAGAACGAGATCCGGTCTCACTGATGTCGTATCCATCCGCCAACACGTGGTAAAGAACGAGATCCGGTCTCACTGATGTCGTATCCATCCGCCAACACCTGGCGGATGATAGGTTTTTGCGACTTATCCGCCCTCTGCGTTGCAGTGCATTGTGGGTGACACACTTCATAGCCAGATTTTAAGGGATTATCCTGACATCTCACACGTGACACTGAAAGTTGTGATCCGTGACCTGATGGAACGTTTATCTTTGTCCTACTTTTCTCTGCTGGCTGCTTTCTGCGTCTCACTGCTGGTCTTCAAACACCACAGCTTCATTCCAACGCTCCTCTTTTTTTGTTTTTTGCGATTTAACCATCGGCACCAAACAGACCCTCACCTCGTGGAGCAGAACTCACCCCCCCCCGTCCTGCTGTGATGGAGCTGTTTAAACGTGTCTTAAGCCTGTTTGGCAGCAGGAAGCTGTTCCTCTGGTTGGCTCTCCTCCCCACCACCAGTGTCGTTCCAGCACAGATCACAATCTTTATAAATGCCATCGCTGTTTGAGCTCTCGCTTTATTAATCCAGAAAGAGAAGCTTTTGTTTGACAGACTTTCT
>NC_090777.1:29885000-29887500 GCF_040054535.1 Antennarius striatus | reverse complement strand
GTGACTGATGGGTTATTATTTATCTGTGTGTGTGTGTGTGTGTGTGTGTGTGTGTGTGTGTGGGTAAAGGCCATTGGCAGTCCTGCGGTAAACCGGCGCCGGATGAACACGCGTGTGGTTTGCGTGTCCAATCCAGCGCCGCCTGTTGATCTCCATGACAACTGGCAGGACTTCAGACGGAGCTGCAAACATGTTTAGCACGTTGTTGACGGCGTCGTGTCACGTCTGTCTGTTTGTTGTGGCGTCCTGGGGGGGGTGAACCGTGGCGTTCACCCCTTCACCGTCTGGAGGGGAAACATCCGTGTTTTGACATCACATAGGAGAAAACACACGTGTGTGTGGTGACTGTCTGGTTTACTGTAAACGTGTGTGTGTGTGTGTGTGTGTGTGTGTGTGTGTGTGTGTGTGTGTGTGTGTGTGTGTGTGTGTGTGTGTGTGTGTGTGTGTGTGTGTGTGACTGGGACAGAGTAATCACCAAAACAATCTTTTGTTTTTCATTGGACGAGAGGAGGTCATGACCCGAGTGCATGTTAATGATCGGGAGCGTTCGGGTCACTTCGGCTATTTCCGTCGGCATGCGGAAATAGCGGCGCTATTTTCACTAGCACCGCTCGCTAGCGGAAGTAGCGAGCGGTGCTAGTGAGCGAAAAAGTATTAAGTTTTAGCCTATTTTCCGTAAAAATAAGAACGCCACTGTGGCTACACAGTCTAGAAACCTGGTAGCCAATCTGGAATTTACTTCGCCGATGGCGAAGTGGCGAATGGCTGGAGCAGGACCAGTCATTGTTGTAATTAGTGAGGGGGGGGGGCGTTTTTTTCCCACTGTCAGTGAATGCATCACGACCCCGTGTTTGGCCCTGACCCGGGAGAAGCAACGAGATGGCAGGAGGTCCACATTCCTCCTGTTGGTGTGAAGAGGGGGGGTACCACGCCTCATTAGACACAAACACACACGCACGCACACACACACACACACACACACACACACACACACACACACACACACAGACACACACACACACACACACACACAGACACACACACACACACACACACACACAGACACACACACACACACAGACACACACACACACACACACACACACACACACACACAGACACACACACACACACACACACACACACACACAGACACACACACACACACACACACACACAGACACACACACACACACACACACACACACAAACACACACATAGACACACACACACACACACACACACACACACACACACACACACACACACACAGACACACACACACACACACATCCAGGTCGATGCTGCTGAGAGTCGTTTCAGTTTCTTCCGGTGGACGTTGGACCGGTTTAAACTGATCCCCACCCGCTTACAGCTCCTGTACCCCCAATACAAATGGGACGCCCCCCCCCTTACCTCCTCCTCTCTGCTCACACCCAGCTTTAAAACTGAGGGTGTTCCAGCAGCGTTACCATGGTGATCGGCGGCATCCGTCTGAGGTTGGAGAGCCGGTGTCGGGCGATGTGAACCCCCCACCCCCCGTCTTTCAGGCTGTCACTTCATTGAGTGGGAAGGGGGGGTAATTATATGTGCATATTATGAGTGTCGGAGCAGCTTGGCCGCGTCATCCTGGCAGCTTTTGTGATTCATCTGTCATTGGGGGGGGGGGGGGGGGTTGGGGGTCGGGGGGAGACAGAGACACGGATGTACCCCCCAGAGACGAGGAGTAAAGCTGCTCCCCCAGGAATACGATCACATCCATTATTTACACGGCAGAAAGACAGGAAAACAATGAAATCATCACCTGATCAGAGATTTGACTCAAACCAAACCAAGAGTTTGGAAAATAATAATAATAATAACAATAACAATAATAACAATAACAATAATAATAACAATAATAACAATAATAACAATAATAACAATAATAATGATAATGATAATAATGATAATAATAATAACAATAACAATAACAATAACAATAACAATAACAATAACAATAACAATAATAACAATAATAACAATAATAATTATAACAATAATAATAATAATAACAATAATAACAATAATATATAATAATAATAATAAAATAAACCAGTTTGGAGGATATTTCATTATAATTATTATTATTATTAATAATAAATACCTTAACATTATTTACACATCAGAAATACAAAATAATCTGGACGGCTAACAAGAAAAAATCCACTTTTTAGATCCATCCAATCCATTTTTTAAATGTATTTATTTCATTTTCCTCCTGTCAGGATGTGATTTTTGTCTCTGAATTGTTTGCAGGAAGAAAAAAAATCTGCAAGAAATTTTTAAATGTTTGCTCTAAATTTCTGGGTTTTTTCTGCATTAATTCATAAAGAAAATAATTAATTCATAAAGAAAATAATTAATTCATAAAGAAAATAATTAATTCCAGTCTGACGTGCTTCACATTTCTAGCAAATACCTGAAGTATTTCCTCTCCAGCCGCCCCTCCCCTCCACG
>NC_090777.1:29847500-29882500 GCF_040054535.1 Antennarius striatus | reverse complement strand
TGCATTAGTTCCATCTTCCTGTGGACTGGAGGTGTTTAGATCATTCCAAAGCTGCGTTGGTGCCCCCCCCCCAACAGGAAGTGCTCCCCGTTGGTCAGTGATGCTGAAGCGACTCACACACACACACACACACACACACACACACACACACACACACACACACACACACACACACACACACACACACACACACACACACACACACACACACAGATACCACATGTCGTAGTCACCCTGTTAGCATGCTGGGGTAATAATCCTCAGCTTCCTCTTTACCCGGGGGCAACCTGGGGTCTTCCTCCACTTTCAGCCATGGGGGGGGGCATTTACAAACCGTAATGATAGAGCTGCTGCTGGTTCCGTGTTTCATTGGTCTGTTTTGCAGCACAGCTCCGTGACGTAGACATGATGTCCAACACGCGTGTGGTCACGTGACGCCGGCGTCCCTTACGCCTCCGTTTTGCCCCGACTGGGGGGGTCACACAGCGTTAACAGCCCTCATGTGTGTCGTGTTTGAGACTCCAGACGGGAGCGACAGGAAAAATAAAAAAATCTCACGCTAACACGTGTTCACAGCGTCTCCTCCCGGCCAATCACGTCCGCCGGGGCGTCAGGACGGCGTGGAGGTCACGTGCTTCACATTCCAGCGCCTTCTACCTGGAAACCTCACTTCAGACGGGTTCGCTGCTCCGATGAGGACGAGGGTTCATGATGCACACACACATGTGAGCGTGTGAACACACACACATGTGAGCGTGTGAACACACACACATGTTAGCATGTGAACACACACACATGTTAGCATGTGAACACACACACATGTGAGCGTGTAAACACACACACATGTTAGCATGTGAACACACACACATGTGTGCGTGTGAACAAACACACACGTGTGTTCACACACATGTGTGTGCGTGTGAACACACACACATGTGAGCGTGTGAACACACACACATGTGTGCGTGTGAACACACACACATGTGTGCGTGTGAACACACACACATGTCAGCGTGTGAACAAACACACATGTGTGCGTGTGAACATACACACACGTGTGTTCACACACACTCACACGTGTGTGTGAACACACGTGTGAGTTTCCTTCCCTGAACGTCTGGAGGCTACAGGAGGTTATTTATTGGATGTAAACTCTGGTCCTTCCATCTCCACCTCGGAGGCCTTCACTGTCTGCTCGTAAAGCGGAGCGCTGGTACCTGAACGTCTCGCTGCGACCAGGGAAACACTATAAAAGGTAAAAAACAGGACTGGAAGCTGATCTCCACGTTTTAATAGTTCCCTAAAGCCTGACTGAGGGTTCGGGGTTCAGGTGAAAACACGATGAAGAGGAGCGAAGCCGAGAGTTTTCTGATCACATCCAAAATATTAAAACAATTTCCATCTTCATCGCTGACAGACGTCCACGTCAGTGGTGTTGGAAGTGTTTCTGGGGTGTTGGAAAGTGTTTCTGGGGTGTTGGAAGTGTTTCTGGGGTGTTGGAAAGTGTTTCTGGGGTGTTGGAAGTGTTTCTGGGGTGTTGGAAGTGTTTCTGGGGTGTTGGAAAGTGTTTCTGGGGTGTTGGAAGTGTTTCTGGGGTGTTGGAAGTGTTTCTGGGGTGTTGGAAAGTGTTTCTGGGGTGTTGGAAAGTGTTTCTGGGGTGTTGGAAAGTGTTTCTGGGGCTTCATTCACTACATGGATGAAGATCATTGATTTTTAGCCAGAAATATCAAATATAAATAGATGAAAAACGTCCAGAGACGTTTCCATTAGGTCAAAGGTTCTCCATAAATGATGGCAGTGAGGCAGAAAAAGGTGCGCTTGTTTTCTATGATGTCAGTCAGAATAGACCCCGGTTACTGAAAGTACTGTTTAATATTGATAACTTCTGATCGTCACTTCATTGTTAAACTCTTCTTTCATGGACATAAATCTTAACGAGTCGATTCTGCTGCTCTTCTTGATGTTAGTTTGTGATTTAGTGAACGTTGTTTTACCTTCCATCTTTTTTTACCTCCTTCCAGCTCATAATCGATTGTAAAGTGAAAATAATTTCATTCTGCGTCTCTATATTTCTTCCATAAGGACCACAGAGATCTACTCAGGTGTCCTCAAGCAGATGGAGAGCTGAGTGGGTCGTAACCATTACATGTATTATTTACAGAGGACAAACTAAATGGAACTCGGCCGGCTCAGCAGTGGATATGTATCGAACGTGGTTCCATCCTGTTTGGTGCAGACGCTGTGCAGACGCTCTGCAGACGCTGTGCAGACGCTGTGCAGACGCTCTGCAGACGCTGTGCAGACGTTCTGCAGACGCTCTGCGTGCGTCAGGAGCCCGGTGGTGATCCCGTCTGCTCTGTGGGCACCGGCGGGGCTCGGAGCAGCACTGAGGGTAATCCTGGAGCCGTTTGAGGGGAAGTGGGGGCTTTATGAGTCTCCTGCACACCTGGATCCCATCACGGCCTCTCCTTGAACAGAGGTCGTCTGTCGGATCCGTCTCAGCTCCTCGTGTTCTGGTGAACTCCGCTGGAAGACGGTTGTGTGTTTTAGTTTTTCCATTCAAAGCCCCCCCCCCCCCAACCTATGAGCCCAGGCCTCTCTCTGATTGGTCCTGACAGGAATGCTCAGTTTTCCACTGTGGGGTGACTCATCTGGGAACCCTGAGCCCAGCGAGTCGTCTGAAAGGAGCTGCTGACCTCGGATGCTCCCCACCGGAGAGCCCAACCCGCCGACACCCCCCCTCAGGAGCCTCGTGACATTTTGGAGACGATCCTGACGTCAAAGGAGACGCTTCATTTGCCGAGCGCACAGCGACCTTTTTGTCTGGCTGTTGGTGAAGTTCCAGCATGCATCAGCACGTGGGAGGAGCCCTCACCGGTTCCTCACCCTCAACCTTTCATTTCCACCAACCAGCCCTGCACACGGACACGCCCCTCCCCTAGCAGGGCAACAAGACCGGACTGGAACGGGGCAACACTGGGCTGGGCCGCGGCGCTCTGGGACACGTTGACTGTCAGCGGCCGCGGAGACACCCCCCCCCCCATCCATCCTGCCGGGAACAGATGCAGGGAGGTGCCTGGGGGGGGGCTGAGGCTGCTGCACCGGATGGCAGGAGGATCATTTTATCCCTAAATCAAGTGGAAGCACACGGGGGCAGAGGTGTGTCAGGAAGTAGTGCTGACAGAGTCGTGACAGAACACTAACCAGTCGTAACCGTGGAATGAGGAGCATCCAGGTGACAGAATGCTTGTCGAAAAACCAGTCAGTCCATGAGCCGTCTGCTGATCTGTTACTGGGGGCACGTAAAGTAGATCCTCCAGGTCCCAGCTGAACCCCCCAGGGACTGAACTTCTAGTCAAATAGTACCCCATTTAAAATAACTAAAATCAAATGAATCCAGTCCACATCTCGTTCTTTACCAACGAGATCCGGTCTCACTGATGTCGTATCCATCCGCCAACACGTGGTAAAGAACGAGATGCATAGTAAAATATAGAAACCTCCATAAATAACCTTTCCATCCTCTAATTTTTTCATTATTCCTTTCGTGGCCCCTTTTCCATAAACACATGACCCATCGTGCTGGACGCTGTGTCCTGATTGGACGAGCTCTACACGCGTCCTTTGCTCTGTCGTCCCGTTGAGGGAAACGTACTTTTCCACAGCTGTAATCCTGCGTCCGACGCTCGGTGTGATTTAGTCGCCTGTGAAACTCTCTCCGTGCGTTGCTTGTTGTTTGGGAACAGGAACAACGTGTCTGAGTGTTTCGGAGCTGCTGAATGACCTTCTGTCGTCTCAGAGGAACCGGCGTGCTGCAGAACGTTTGCGGGTCGCCGTGTAAACGGAATGCTGACACGACTGTCAGAGTAATTTTGCGGTCTTGGCTGCAGACGGGTGAACGCATATGTGTGTTTATGCACACGTGTGTGTGTGTGTGTGTGTGTGTGTAGGTTCATGTGTGGTGAGCTGCTCACGTCTGAATCATCAATCAGTCGGTGACCGTCTGAGTTGGGCCTTCAGACACTTCTTTACACGTTAATGAAAGTTAATCCTACAATCAATACAGGATGGAGTCATCAGCGTAGCGGCGCTGCAGAGCCTGTCAGTCCAACAGAAGGGCGGTAAAGGCTCCATGCAGAAGATTCCATTTCATAATCCCTGTCATAATATGGATTAACGATTACACCATCAGAGGACAGTAGTTGTTGTTGGGGGGTTAGGGTGTCGACCCGTCTGGTCTCTAACGGACGGTCGTTGGCGTCCTTTACAGGAACGCTTCAGTCCTGCATCGCTTCTCAGCACTGGTGAAGAAACCTCTAGTGACCCAGTAGTGGTGGTCAGGGGGGGCCTCGGGGGGGGCCTCAGGGGGGGGCCTCAGGGGGGGTTCGGGGGGGCGGGCCTCTGGATGGGAGAAGCTAATGTGTGGAGCCTTTTATTCTGTATTTATTTAGCTTCAGTCGGTGTAGTTCAGTCCTGTGTCAGCAGGATGTCACCGTTGCCATGGTAACAGCATTTTGTTTGGTTTTCTCAGGACTGACGAACAAATCAGATTCATGATGATGCTCTGTTAACACGTTAGTCTTTGTTACGCGTGTTCTCTCCGTGTTAGCGTGTTCTACGTGATCTGACCTAAGCGGTACGACCGTGGGGGTGTCCGGGTGTTTATCTGCCTCGTGATGAACTGGCGGCTTATCCAGGGTGTACCCCGCCTCCCCGCCTCTCGATGTCAGCTGGGATCGGCTGCAGCGTAAACCGTGACCTGGATTCGGATAAGCGGCTGAACCTCTTTGAGGTGGGGGGGTCTCGCCTCGAGTGTCGACTCCATCGGGCTTCAAACCACAAACCTTTATTTTATTCAACACTTCTGCTGCTTCGACATCGTTTTCAGAGGCAGAAAATACAAAATCATATGTAACACTGACGCACCTGCAGCCCCCCAGGACAAAAACCAACACGATGATCAGAGGGTGTGAGGACATAATATAGGATTTAATATGTGGCCAGATGCTGGTGTAGGTGATTAGATAGCTGCTGATCTGTGTGTGTGTGTGTGTGTGTGTGTGTGTGTGTGTGTGTGTGTGTGTGTGTGTGTGTGTGTGTGTGTGTGTGTGTGTGTGTGTGTGTGTTAGCCTCATTACTCTGCTGTTGAATCCACACCAGTTCTGTTTCCTCTTCAGCTCCACATCCTGAAGTCCAGAAGGTTCTTTTTAAAGGTTGTGGATTCGTCCCACTGAAGTTCTTATCGGTTATTATAGATTATAGATTATAGATTCTGAAATTGTCCAAACCTGTGATTCTTGTTTTGCGTCTGCGTCTCAGTTTAGTGAATGGAATTCCTTCATCGTTATTGGATAAGACACAGACACTCCTCAGACACACACTCATATTTATTCCGGCGTCATTCTGGATTCAGGTTTTAATGGTGGGAGGAGTGGCTGAAGGTCAGATGAAGGTCAGGGTGACCCTGACAGGGTCACTCTGTGACCGGTATGCCAGCCGTAATCCGAGCGGCTCCTCCACAGATTAGAGGAAGCGGATGATGAACGTTCTGATTGGTCGGATGCAGACTGATGCTGGCTGAAGCTGATTGGAGGATAATGAGGCATCTCGTTGGGCTCCAATGACGGGACGGGGCCAGGAGAACTGATTGATTGATTGACGGCCTGACTGGGGAGGCCCCGCCCAATCGGAGCAATCTGTCTACGAGACAGCACCGGGGTAGGAGGGGCCGTTCTCAGGGGATGATGGGTAATAAATGACCCGGTGGAGAACACCTCAGGGCTGACAGTCAGTGTTTTTTGAGGATATGTTGGAACATGGGGGCTCCTGCAGGTTTTAGGGGTAAAATCAAGACGTTTGCACCAAAATGTCCAAAACACAACGGCGACTGTGGAGGATTATTCAATCTCTGGAAATTATGGGCTAGTACCAGTAATTAAATTACATTCTAAGAATTTATTAGTGCCTATTTTTTTAAAGGCAGCTCTTTCCTTGAAAACAAATATATTATTTTAGAATTCTGTGCTATCGTAGACAAAAAAAGGCTTCGACTTTGATAGAATCTGGTGAAAATGTGAATATCAAATGTAGTTGGTACTGAAACATGCATGTAATTCATATGTTGTTGGCATGAGGTCCTGATTGGAGCATCATTTCATTCAGGCAGATCTGAGGGTTCACAGCTGTGTCAGGCTGTAATCATCAGATGCTAACATCAGCAAGTTAAAACGCTCACGTTGGCTTAAAATGTTGTTTTGATGATGTTCAGCAGGTGCAGGCTGATGTTCATGCACCCGGGGGGGTGGGGGTGATAAAAACACCCTGGTTGTGTTTCTATCACTACTTTTTGAGTTATTGGTAAAAATGTGATTTTTTTTTCTGCAATAACAGATTAAATTCTGGAATGTCTGAGCAGGAAAGAAAGAGTTCCTGGTTCCCCAGAACTCAGTCATTCTGACGACGAGTAGCTAAAATTGTTTTCTGGAGGCAGACGTTGTCATGGCAACCCCCAGCCGAGGGGCAGCAGTGGTGATTATGTTCTCACACGTGTAATTCCTGTCTAATCGTCCCTGAAACAGAGCAGCTGAATGAATGCGCTGCGGTCAGAGAACCTCCTGAGTGTTTCCTCCTTAAAAACACAATTCCACCTTAAATATGTTCAAACCCTCAGAGAACAAATCAATCAGACTCCTTCTCATGTCGTTCTAATCATTCATGTCTGCTGTGAACAAAAACGCAGCGGGGTGGTTTTCAGCTGGAGTGATGTGTCTGCAGCGACACGGTTGTACATCACTGACCCCCCAGGAGGGGGTCCTGAATCACGTTTGGCAGGTGAGGAGGCAGGTGTGTGTGTGTGTGTGTGTGTGTGTGTGTGTGTGTGTGTGTGTGTGTGTTGGTAACAAAGGCTTACTGAGGCGGTGAGGCAAACCGGGAGGGCAGGATCTTTTTATTCTTGTTACTTTGCGCTGCTGGGGAGGGACACGTTTGCTTTCGTTTGTTCTTTGGACTTTGGACGTGAGACTGAACAGGTGGAGGTAACGATCCGTCAGCGGCTCCTCTGGACCAGTACCTGTCCCAGGTAAAGTTCTGTTGGACTGGACATCTACACAGGTAGATGAACCAGTTTGTTCCAGTTCACTGTGTGTCCTGGTTGTGACCCCAGTGAGGTGTGTTGTGACCCCAGTGAGGTGTGTTGTGACCCCAGTGAGGTGTGTTGTGACCCCAGTGAGGTGTGTTGTGACCCCAGTGAGGTGTGTTGTGACCCCAGTGAGGTGTGTTGTGACCCCAGTGAGGTGTGTTGTGACCCCAGTGAGGTGTGTTGTGACCCCAGTGAGGTGTGTTGTGACCCCAGTGAGGTGTGTTGTGACCCCAGTGAGGTGTGTTGTGTAGTTTTTCTGAGTTTGTGAGGATCTGAATGGGTTTCGTGTCGTCTCTGTGCGTTGCCATGGCTACCAGCCCGTATTCCTTCATCTCCCACCCCTGTTTGTTTTTCCCAGGAGTGACCCCCTCCCTCCGCGGGTCACTGGGTTCTTCGTTTGGCTGAAGCACACGCCTGTTTACGGGGTCATGGGTCAAGCTTGTCCTGTGACGTTAACGGAGCCAGAGGCTCACGGCGTCGTCTGAGTCGAGATGTAAAAATTACACTCGTTTTGTTTGCATCTGTGGAGGAAAATCTATTCCACGTTTCTATTTCACCTCGACCCAATGGGGAGACGGGAGCCCCGTCTTTTCCTGTCTGCTCTCATTGGGCCGCGGTGAAAAGAGGCAGTGTCACTCAGGGGGGGGGACTAACCAGACTCATTATTCACTGATTCCTCTTCTTCCACTACCGACAGCATGGGAGAGGAAGAAGTCCCAACAATCATTAGGGGTGGGGGGGTCCATGTAATCTCATCCAGTCATTGAATTGAGGAAAACGTTGGGGAGACAAGAGAATTCAGGTGTGGAGGGAGCAGACTGGATTACAGTTGTTTATGAGGTAGAAATAAATTATAGAAATAATCTGATTGGAACCCGATGGAAGATGTTTGTGATCAAACTGTTTCCTGTTCCTCATCGTGATGAAGATCAGGTCATCACCTGATCCTCCTCTTCTCCCTTGTGGCTTTAGCTGCTCAGCGTCGCTGTTTCTGTTCTGACCGTCAAAGTTTGAAGGAGACAAAAAAATATTTGTTAAAAATTGATCTTTGCAAAATTTCTGGCATTTGTTAGTCTTGTTATGCGATCAGGGGGGGTTTGCTGATCTGATGCTGGATGGAGGAAAAGCTTCAACTGAGTTTGAAGTTTGTTATGTTGTGTCATTCGTGTTAATGTTAAGATAAAAGACAAAGATGGTCAAAAGACAGAAGAAATGTCGTCATGTCAACATAAGACCTCTGTATTTACCTGTGTGTGAGTCATGTGATGAAAGAAGACCCGTATTGATCTGGTTATTGATAGGATTTAAATTTTATTGTCAGATGAGATGAGAATCTGTGGGGTGTGTTCAAATTATTTTCTGCTGTGAAGAAAAAATTAACAATAAATGTCCAGAATATCTTCATCCTCATGTCAAGGTGATGAAGGTGTCTTTGAAGGGCAGCTGAAGGTCGTTGGTCATTGTATATGGGATGCTCTGGGGTTGAAGGACCCTACCGATCAATACGATCAATACCCTGATGCTGTCTCTCTCCTGCCCCTGCAGACCTCCCTGCCTCCTCTCTGCAGTACCCGTGTGGATCGGTGGACTACCTGTGTTCCCCCCGGCTGGCAAAGAAAGGTCCGAGCCCCCGACCATGTCAGGACTGGCCTGCCGTCAAGCCCCGCCCCCAGCCCTCCACCCCACCCAGACCGCCACCCGCACAGAAACCACAAGGTGAGGTTCCACACGCTTTCAGGTCTGTGACCAGCTGCTCCTGGCTCCGCCCCCACACCATCAGGCTCAGTAGGTCCCCCCCAGGAGCATCTCTAAAGTGGGTCATTCCCTCCCCAGCGTCCCCGTCTGGCGGCGCTTGAAGAAAGCTAAAAACGTCGTGTTCTGGGGGTTTGAGGAGGATTCACAGCAGAGAACCAGAACCCTAATACCCCCCCTTATTACCCCGTCTGAGACGGGCTGGAGGCGTTCAGCTTGTGGGTCAACACGCTGACCCCTCGGTACTCACGGGCAATGCGTTCCAGGAAACACGCAATTAATGAATTCTGCAGTAGGAATTTAATTTAATGTAAACGTCTCTGAACCCCCCCATACTGATTTTAAACCTGAACCCCCCCATACTGATTGTAAACCTGAACCCCCCCATACTGATTTTAAACCTGAACCCCCCCATACTGATTTTAAACCTGAACCCCCCCATACTGATTTTAAACCTGAACCCCCCCATACTGATTTTAAACCTGAACCCCCCCATACTGATTTTAAACCTGAACCCCCCCATACTGATTTTAAACCTGAACCCCCCCATACTGATTTTAAACCTGAACCCCCCTATACTGATATTAAACCTGAACCCCCCCATACTGATATTAAACCCCCTTCTATCTGTATCACCTCTAAAACACTCTGACAGACTGTTTAAAACACTTTGTGTCTCACGGACGTCAGAGACTCACAGAACGTAGAACACTACAGGATGCTGTCAGCCAATAGGATGCGAGTACAGTATCATGTGACTGCCTACCAAAAATCCACGAGTAGGTGAAGTCGTGAGCGTTGATGTGCGAACGCGTGAGGGAACACTCATTCATTAATATTAGTCAAAGTAAATGTTTGAAATATTCCTGGTTTGATTTGAAGTCACATGACCCAACCCTCACCTGTGTGTCATGTGACAGGAGAGGCAGGTTGTTTGTGTTTCACAGGAACACTGAAACTAGTTCAGACGTTTCATTTACATCTTTATAAAAAGTTACTTCCTTCTAACTTCTATTTACATAAAAACACGTTATAAACATGTTATAACTGTAGTTATAACAAACATAATTTAGCATTAATACACAGATTTAAAACTGCCGGCGTCGTCAGTTGTCTGTATCTACTTTTTTTTTCTTTGTGTGTGTGTGTGTGTGTGTGTGTGTGTGCGTGCGTGCGTGTGTGTGTGTGAGTGTGTGTGTGTGTGTGTGTGTGTGTGCGTGTGTGTGTGTGTGTGTGTGTGTGTGTGTGTGTGTTAAACCGGAGCACACACTCATCTCAGCATCCTGTTCTGTAATCAGGAAGTTGAACTCGTTGGCGACTCGCTCTTCACGACTTTACGCTGCGTTTGCCTTCATCTGGTATTTGATCGGGTGTCGCCCCTGACCTGAGCCATGGGGGGGTCCTCCTGGGGGGTCCTTCATGTCACCTGAGTGTTTTTCTGTTTTTCTGCTGGCTGTCGTGCGTCTGTAGTGCCCCCTAAACCCACCCACCTGCTCGCCCTCGGGCAAGACAAGAAGCCCAAGAGGATTCCACCGGCGCCCTGCAGGCCCCTGCCGGCTCCTCCGCCCCCGCCCAAACCGAAGGCCAGCGCGGCCCCCCCAGGCTCGGGGGCGCAAAGGGAGGCCCAGAAGGTCGGGCTGCTGATCGAAAGGTTTGAGAATTCAAGGTAAAGCCCCTCCTGGGTGTTCTCCTCTGGTCCGTTCTGCTCTGAAACGGTTTGTGACTCAGATTTTTCCTTTCCCAGGGTTCCTATCCTGGGGGTGCCGCGGTCCCAGCTGCACCTGTGCCTCAGGATGGACGCGGCGCCAGACGTCACCTCTTCCTGTGGGCCGGAGGTTCCAGGAGATTGCCCTGCTGCGGACGAACTAACGCTGGTCGCCCCCAAACGGACTGAGGACCAACCTGACGTCTGTCTGGCCCCCACGCATATCGACGGCTCAGACCACGCCCCGCTGGATGACATCACGCATGGGGTTGGTTGCCTTGACGACGCGGAGAGAGAGGAAGTCTCTTCCCAAGACCTCCTGGACAATCAGGACTCCTCGGAGCAAAATGGGAAAATCCCCAACCGGGACAGCGGCATCGACTCCCCGTCCTGCACCGCCGACGGGGAGGGGTTCCCCAACGAGGACGCCATCGACGAGGAGGACCGCTACGACAGCGTCACGGAAACCGAAAGCGTGTCATGTTGTGTTACCCTGGGCAACAAGAGGGACTCGACGCAGGACGAGGACAGCGACCTGGATGAGGGCAGCGGGGGAGAGATCCCCTCCCTGACCGACGCACAGCCGGACGTGAACAGAGTGAGTCCTCGTGAGCGTGAACATCACGTCATCAGCGTGAAACCTGACGTGTTCTGTTCCTCCATCGCAGCAAAGCCACAGCTAGTAATCTGTGTGTAACTCAAGCAGCGCGTGTTCTAAACGTGTTCCAATGACAGAACGTCGTTTCCGTGTCCTGCAGGGAAAGCGTGTCGTCTCCGTGGTGCTAGCATGTTAGCACTGCGAGTAGCATTGTTTTCTAGCAACATTCAGTCTTTCTAATATGAAAGAACAAGTTACTGGTAGTTCAGCAGCGAACGTGAAGGCTCATTAATACAGGTAGTCCTCAACATATGAACACGACTGGCTCTGAAGAGTGTTCATAAGTTGAATTGTTCCTAAGTCGTTATTTATTGAATTACAGTCTTGGTCATTTGAGGGCATTTAAATGGATGGATACGACCTCAGTGAGACCGCATCTTGTTCTTTACCGCGTGTTGGCGGATGGATACGACATCAGTGAGACCGGATCTCGTTCTTTACCACGTGTTGGCAGATGGATACGACATCAGTGAGACCGCATCTTGTTCTTTACCGCGTGTTGGCGAATGGATACGACATCAGTGAGACCGCATCTCATTCTTTACCGCGTGTTGGCGAATGGATACGACATCAGTGAGACCGCATCTCATTCTTTACCACGTGTTGGCGGATGGATACGACCTCAGTGAGACCGGATCTTGTTCTTTACCACGTGTTGGCAGATGGATACGACATCAGTGAGACCGTATCTCGTTCTTTACCACGTGTTGGCGGGTGGATGCGACATCAGTGAGACCGTATCTCGTTCTTTACAGCGTGTTGGCGGATGGATACGACATCAGTGAGACCGGATCTGGTTCTGGTTGGTGGAGTAAAGACGTAACTCGTGTGTTCTGGTGACTTTTGTGTTTCTTTCCATTCTTTATCATTGTTTATGTAACTTATATATCATTAATTCTACACAGGTGAAGTCTGAATGTCTATTGGTTGATAGAAATGTTTTTTTTGATAGAAATGTTTTTCATTTTTAATATTTAATATACTTTTAGTCATCCCCGAAGGAAAATTAGACCACCATATATATGGTTTGGGGCTTTTTTTTACAAGGCTTTATTGAATTAAAATGATTTTTTGTATTTTAATGGGGAAATGTTCTGAGTTCAGTGATGGAACGGATTAAACTCGTACCTCCAGGTTCGACTGTAAACGGTTTTCACCACACACGAATTACAGACGGGCAGATTCCTGGAATTATGGTCTGATGTTTCATTAAAGTCCTCAAGAACATGTACGGCACGTTTAAACTGAGCTCATCCTGAGGTTTAGAGGCTTCATCTCAGACCAGCTGCCTTTCATGCAGTGGAAAAAGCAGCTTCCTGTCCCGTCCGTCTATTATTATCTCAGCCTCGGTGAGCCGTTTCAAAGACTTGTGCCTGAAACACTAGACGCTGTTCCAGCCGGGGTTTGTCTGAACCTCTGCCGTTACATAAAGTCCAGATCCTGGAGGCGGTAACAGGATCGCGTGCTGACTGTTAGATAAAAGCTCTCCTTTAGTTTTCTCTTGTCCTTAAAGGATCCGGTTGTCAGCAGGAGTTTGAGTTCTCGTCTCCACCGGCCTGGAGGAGGAAGAGAAGGAAACACCAGAGAGGATTTAAAGACGACACTCACACAGAAGTCTGTTTCAGTGTTAACGTGTCTGAAGCCCACAGAACAGAACGTAACACACAAACACACAGGCGCTGCTTGTGTTGAACGCCCACGCCCACAGTGGGGGGGTGTCCCTGCCCTCCGGTGCTTCCTGACCCCCACCCCACTGTGCAGAGGAAAGGGCGTGTCGTCATGCGAGTGTGTCTGTGTGTGACACCCCAGCTGACATGTTGTTGATGGCTGTACAGCACATGTGTCAAAGTCACGGCCCGGGGGCCACATGTGGCCCGCCTCATGAATTTATGTGGCCCTCGAGAGCATTAAGGTTCAGAGTGTCTGAAAATAAATAGGTCAAAGAGTCCTTTAACAAAAAACTACATTTCCCACAATGCAGTAGTGAAGCCTATTTGAACTCTGACAAAGTTAATCCCTTAATTTGTGTTTAATTTATCAGGTTATGAAATTAAAGGTTGGATGCTGGGTGTCGGCGGTTGTGAAAACACTTTGTCACAACAGCATGAGTGTATCTTGACCCCAGTGTGTGTGTGTGTGTGTGTGTGTGTGTGTGTGTGTGTGTGTGTGTGTGTGTGTGTGTGTGTGTGTGTGTGTGTGTGTGTGTGTGTGTGTGTGCCGTCATATCTGGTGTCGATTCACCTTCATTCTCATCGACGAGTCGTAGCGACAGGAAGAGGACAGCAACATTTTCACGGCTTCATACCAGTTTTATAATAGATATTATAAAATATTATATTTTAAAAATATAATCGATATTATATTATATATTCTATATACAATTGATTATAATTATATTTTTAAAAACCAAGAACTGAACCCCCCGAGACACAAACTAGACCCCCGTTTTGATAAGATCTCCAAAATCCTGCATTTAGATGCTTTAGTACAGGAAGTGTGTGAAGACCACGGTCACCATGGCGTTCTGTTCAGCTGCTCCGTTACTAGTGGGTGGAATTAGGATGAATGGGGTCGTCCTGGAACCTCCTCAAGAACCCCTGGGGGGTCCCTGGATTGCACCACTGGGTTTGGGATGTTTTGCTGACGGAGCATTTCCTCTGCATTTTGAATCAGCGACCTCGTCTGGAAACACGTCTGTGGGGTAAATGGGGGGGGGGGCGTCCCACATAATGAAGACTGATCACAGGGGGCGCTGATGGAGCAGTTTGTCTGTTTAAAGAATCTGTGTGTTGGGTGTTTGTTCATGTTAATCTAACCTGTGGTGTCGTTCCTCTCAGTGCTCTGAGGCTCAGAAGCTCCTGAACATCACCAGAGAGCTGCTCCACACTGAAGAGGCCTACGTCAGAAGACTCAACCTACTGGACCAGGTGTGTGTGTGTGTGTGTGTGTGTGTGTGTGTGTGTGTGTGTGAGTGTGAGTGTGAGTGTGTGTGAGTGTGTGTGAGTGTGTGTGAGAGACACTTGGGATTGCTTTTAGTCCAGATTTCAATCTGCTGGGTGTCCTGGTGGTCTTAGGGGTTGAGATCAGAGCTGAGCTGGATTAGAACTCAAGCTGGACAACAAGCCCTCCTCTGTTGACTGGATTAGTCAGAGCAGTGGCAGTGTGATCGTGTGTATGTGTGTGTGTGTGTGTGTGTGTGTGTGTGTGTGTGTGTGTGTGTGTGTGTGTGTGTGTGTGTGTGTGTGTGTGTGTGTGTGTGTGTGTGTGTGTGTGTGTGTGTGTGTGTGTGTGTGTGTGTGTTGCAGTATCATGGCCTCAGTTCTGTTCAGCTACTAACTACATCCTGTGGATTAAAGTTGCGTTTCTTGATTGTGATCTGGGTTTATAATTAGAAATCTCCTCCTAATAATCTGGTTTAACATTTATTGTTCATTATGCATTAACAGGAAGTCATGTGACTATAATAGCACACAAACACATGCTTATGTTTTCCTTATTTTTTGACATCTGATGTCCGTAAAGAAAAGTCATGCATGTTTTATTCGATGGTTTCTTTTAACCAGAGTTTTGTTCATTGTTTCATCACTAAATTGTTAGTTTTCTCAGATGGAAACTCATCCTTCATGAATCTCTGATCTCTTCCTGTTCAGAGCTGGTGGGGGCGGGGTTTGGGGGGGGGGTCAGTTTTCTTCCTCTTTGTGAATTCATGCGGTGGAGTCGACACACATCACCTGACACCTATGAAGGCAGTTCACTTCCTGTTCTTGTCTCTGTACTTTCACATGATATAAGTTTCCATGGAAACAGTAGTGGCCGTCTGTTGCTACGACCGACAGGGAAGCAAAGAGAGAGATGGAAATGATGCGTTCAAGAATTTATCTCGAGTTCAGACGCATCAGATCAGATGTTATTGATTTATTATTGTTCATTTCTCTGACATCACAGAACATCCAAACACAAACCAGCTTCTGGAAGACATCAGCTGTAGCTGTGGATAATGCTGTTGTGTAATCATCATATTACAACTGTACATCAAAGAAGTCGTCAAATTAAATATGCAACTGAGTCGTGCTTAGAAATGACATTTTTCTATTGTTCCATGACAGACCTCGTAACTCATGCAGATTTTCACTATTTAGAATAACTAAAATCAGCCTTGTAAAACCTTGTAAAAAAAGCCCTAAACTCCTTAAATTATGTCTAAAAAACAACATTCCCAACTTGTGGGAAAGAACGAGATCCGGCCTCAGCTGAAGTATCCATCCACCAACGACACACGACCTTTATCTTGGATTTTTGCTTGATTGTCAAACAAAAATACGGACTGAGTGACGACTTGTACCTGAAACAACTCATAGAACTTGTTTATTTATAGGTTCTACTGTATTAGCAATGACAAATAAAGTCATTATTGCAGCCTTGATGTATTTCATGATTACTCCCAGTGGTTTGACATCATGGATGTCCTATAAACTTCAAACTTAAACTATTTTCTAGGTTACGTTTCCTCAGGCTGAGCTGTGGATGAGCTGCGATGTGGAAACGTCTGTTTAAATCCTGCCTCAGAAATAGAATCCACATCTGTGTGTGTTTGGAAAAAGCTGCTGGGGTTTTTGCACACACCTTTTCTTCTCCCTCTCTGCAGGTATTTTGCACTAAGCTGACAGAAGCTGGAATCCCTCAGGACGTCATTACAGGGATCTTCTCCAACATCTCCTCCATCTACTGCTTCCACGACAAGTTCCTGCTCCCCGAGCTGAAGACGCGCATCACTGGAGAATGGTGAGGAATAAACCCACTCCAGAACCCTGTGTTTCTACAGTTTGGTCCTTAGTGGTCATTTAGGGGCTTTAATAGGACACGCGTGTGTGAGGCAGGTCATCGACGTCACGTGTTGTCAGTTTGATCGTTGAGGAGATTTTTGTTTCTTGCAGAAACTGCAGAATAAAAGATTTTCTGAGGTTTTTTTTTTCTGCCGTCAGCAGGAAATTTCCCTTGTGTGTGTGTGTGTGTGTGTGTGTGTGTGTGTGTGTGTGTGTGTGCGTGCGTGCGTGCGTGTGTGTGTGTGTATGTGTGTGTGTGTGTGTGTGTGTGTGTGTGTGTGTGTCATCTAGAAGAATGTGTTGAGGGAATTCACCTGCACCTAACAGATTATTATTCTCTGAAAGTCATTAGAATGTGGAGGATGCAGAACTACCAGCAAATGGAAGCAGCAGAAAGATCAGATTATAAAGGTTTATCAGTCTCTGAATATTTTCCTGAAATTAGTGAAACGTTTAATGAGCATTCATTTGTTTCCTATTCCTGACACCAGTGCATTCTGCCTCCTTATATCTGTGGCACCAGAACCTTTGTTGTTCCCAGAATGTTCTTATGTTAGGAGAAACATTATGATTGTGCCGGCAGAAGAAAACCCTCAAATCACTGACCTCAATAAAATGAATAAATGTTCTCCCTGCAGCTCCAAATGGTATTATTTGAATTTCTAAACACGTCCTTTATTAAAATAAATATCAAATCTAGTAGCAGACCTCTAGTGCTGGGGGATAGTTCCTGGATGGAGTCAAACATGCTGTCAGATAATCCCTGGTTATTCCCAGAATCCACCTCTGCATTTGTTTGCTTGTTGTGATGCCTTCAGGGACTCCAACCCCCGCATCGGAGACATCCTCCAGAAACTGGCCCCGTTCATGAAGATGTACGGAGAATACGTGAAGAACTTTGACCGGGCCATGGACCTGGTGAACACCTGGACGCAGCGGTCGTCACAGTTCAAGGGCGTGGTCCAGAATGTCCAGGTAGGCATCCGTGCATCGCCCCCCGTGTCGGTTGACCGTCCCGTGGCGTGCTGACCGGTGTGTGTTTCCACCTGGACACCAGAAACAGGACGTGTGTGGGAACCTGACGCTGCAGCACCACATGCTGGAGCCGGTGCAGAGGATCCCCCGCTACGAGCTGCTGCTCAGAGACTACCTGAAGAAGCTGCCCGACGACGCTCTGGACCGCAAGGACGCAGAGAGTAAGACCGTCCGCCGCCTTCTGACCGCGATGCTCAGGCCTGACTAATCAACTTCAGATGGACGCTCCTTTTCATGTTGGTCATGAAGGTAACCTCAGGTGACCGGTGGGCGGAGCACACGACTCAAGCGTCCGAACAGCCTCTGGTGTGTCGCACCTGAACTCTGTGGATGTCGCTCCGTGGAGCTGAAATGTCACATGATCGTATGACCCGTTGCTGTGGCGACGCAGATGGTATCGTTTTGTTGTTAACGTCAATACCAGACAGTGAGAGCTGAGCATTGTGGGAAAAGCCATAAATGAACTGTAGAGTCGTGTCACTGATGAGATAAATAATGATGTTTATCTTTAACCCTTTAAAGCCAAGTGGATCATGTTTGATGCAGTTGGTCTTTTTGAGAATTCTACATCATAATTTTTATTATTTTTCCCTGAAAATCCGGATGTATAGAATCAGACACGTGCAAAAATTATACAAAGGAAAGCTCTCATACACAAATTCATGTAAAAACATTTTTTGGACAAATTTGTTTCCATTAAGACCTTATTTTCCAAAAATAATTAGGTTTTTCTGACACATTGAGTAGTTCAGACTTTAAAGTGTTAAAATCATTTTGATTTTGCTCCAACATTTTTTTATGTAGAACCCAAAAGTGTCTTCGTAATGCTTTCATATACACTGAATTAATTTTATTATTGTGATTAGACAGACTAGTGAATTTAGTCAGGAGCTCTCGTGACGCTGCACAGAAACACGGGTGAGAAACGAGGTGATTTACTCCACGTTAAACGTGAGCTGGGGGTCGATGACCTCATGGAGACGGATCCTGTAGACGAGCTGCTGCCGGTGAGGAGTGTGTGTTCTCTAGGCACACGCTGCTGGTCCGGTGACCTCAGCGGGCGTCACGGAACACGTCTGACGGATCAGTGCAGTCAGGTTTTTAAAAACAGGCAGCAGAGCGTGTGTGTGTGTGTGTGTGTGTGTGTTTCCGTCTGCTGCGCGTCGCTCTTCAGATCCCGCCCCTGTCCTCCCCCCTCTCTGCTCTCCCTGACGTGTTGGTGTGTGTTTGGATCGGTCTCCTCTCATCCTCTGCAGCTGAAAAACACTTGAGCTGCTCTGGCCTCGTTGTGTCTGGTCTGTTTATGTCGGCCGTGATGAAGATGTCTGACTCAGGTGCTCACGGACTGTAAAACCGTCCTCCTGCAAACAGAACGTACAATGTTAAACAGTGAACATTTGTTATTTTTATCCTCCCGTGTGTGTGTGTGTGTGTGATGTATTATGTGTGTGATGTATTATTTGTGTGTGTTTTGCATGCAGCTAATCTGAAGGACGGATTTACTCAAACACAGTTTTATTCTGGTGGAATGAGAGTTTCTGTTGACCTGCTTCCTTTCTGTGTCACAGAGGCCCTGGAGCTGATCTCCACTGCAGCCAACCATTCCAACGCCGCCATCAGGAAAATGGTGCGTCTGGCTCCACACACACACACACACACACACACACACACACACACACACACACACACACACACACACACACACACGCATACACACACACACACACACACACACACACACACACACACACACACACACACACACACACACACACACACACACACACGCATACACACACACACATACACACACACACAGCTGCACGCCTGTGTTTGTGTTTTTACCCCTCCAGCGTGTGATGGAGGGAAAATATCAGCACATCCGTCCATCTGCACGCCTTTATTAGAAGCAAACTTCCTGTATTTATTTGTAACGTGTTTAAAAGGAACATTTAGGTGTTTTGTTCAATCTAAAATGTATCATAATAATTATATAATAATTATTTTATATATATATATATATATATATAATCTTATAAACCAAATATTTAAATTTGAAAATTTTATTCAAAGATTTTGTCCGATGTATATTCATTTGATAATAATCAGGGTTTTTTTTAAAATACAGAAAAAAATCCAATCTACATAATTTTACTGCACTTTATATCTGTCTGCCACAAATATTAGAATTTTAAAATCACTAGTAAACCGTTAAAGCACATAATATTATGTTACTGTACAATAAATCGGAATAAAAAATATTATATTATTAGCACATAGAAACCCCCGTGACCCACAGTGAGGAAGAAGCAGCTGAAGATGAGACGTTTTTTCTGTTCTTTTTTTTTTTTTTTTTATTTGTCAGCTTAAGAAAAAAATTCATATTAACCAAATATTATTAAAATGCATTGATAATAAAGTTCAGAACAGAACTGAATGGTTATCTACAGGTTAGCCTGGAGACGAGTTAAATCTCCTCCAGGAACTAGTTAACGGCTTTAGCCGAGGTTCACCTGTATTCTTACATGGGGGGTCAGGGTTTGTTTGGGCAGCGTAACCCAGCAACCGTTGTTTTTTTTCTTTACAACTTGCACTTCCATCATCATTACAGTGAAGATAGTCTAGAAGGAGGTCTGGAAAATAATTTTGACGTAGTCTGAAAAGACCTGTTTTTAAATGTCGTCTAGTCCTGTTGGTATTCAGGAACTGGTTTTATGACCAATGGATTTTTAAATAAAGATGTTGGGTATCTTCAGGAAACCTCTGGGAGGGAAGCGGTTCCTCCTGCAGCTGCTGCTCGTGTAACTTTTCTCTGGGCGGGGCGACCTCCTTCTGACCGGTTGGTTTGTCTTCATCATTTATTTCCGGATGTTTTCAACTCTGCAGAAGTGTTAAAGGTGTTATCCAACCAAAGAGGTGCTGATGCTGTGCTGTCAGTCAGCAGCAGGGCTGTTCGTCTGAGGGAGGAACACATTGAATTAGCACAGACAGGAAGTCAACGTTTCACAGACAGGAAGTCACCGTTTCCTGCCTCAAGTTTCACCGCCTGCGGAAGCCTGATGGGTTTTTTTAAACACTCATCCTCTTCACCTCTTTCCTCCGTCTGGACAAGATGATCGTGTCTCACTTCCCTCTAAGGGAACCAGCAGACGAATGTGTTTGTGATTCAATGAAGAAATATAATAGTCCTCAACTGACAAACACAACTGGTTCCTAGAGGTTGTTCATAAGATGAATTGTTCCTAAATCGTTATTTATTAAAAAAAATTTTTTTTAAATTTTATATACTGGTTTGATCCCCGAAGGGAAATTAAGAACGCACACTCTAGCTACTGATTACAAACGCATGCATACATATATGTGAGTACAGGCCCCTGTATCACACACACACAGGGGGGGCTGTAGGCATGCAGGGGAGGTAGAGTGGCAGGCAGCTCCTTCTTGGTGCGCCTCAAATGAGCAATTTGTAAAGGGGACGGCACCTTGCTCAAGGGTGCCTCGGCAGTGCTCCGGAGATGAGCTGACACCTCCCACTGTCAGCTCACCTCTGGGTATTTTTTTTGGGGGGGGGGGGAAATCGAACCGCCGATCTTAAATCATAGGACGACCTGCTCTACCGCCCGCTTTACCACTGAGCCACTGCCGCTCAATCTATAATCTCCATTTATGTCATTACTACTGTAAATACTACAGTAATGTCATTACTACTGTAAATACTACAGTAATGTCATTACTACTGTAAATACTACAGTAATGTCATTACTACTGTAAATACTACAGTAATGTCAGTACTACTGTAAATACTACAGTAATGTCATTACTACTGTAAATACTACAGTAATGTCATTACTACTGTAAATACTACAGTAATGTCATTACTACTGTAAATACTACAGTAATGTCAGTACTACTGTAAATACTACAGTAATGTCAGTACTACTGTAAATACTACAGTAATGTCAGTACTACTGTAAATACTACAGTAATGTCAGTACTACTATAAATAGTAAAGTTCTATTCCCTCAGACTGACCAGAAACAACAACAAGACATTAAAACATCCCATAATAATAAATCCTGTAGTGCTGTAATGTAACTTTAACATCTCTTCCTCTGATGGATTAATTCTCTCCTGGGGGGTCTAGAGGCTAACCCCAGCTTTACTCCACTGAGGTGTTCCACCACACTGACCTGAATGACGCGCTGATGTCACTTCCTGTTCATCAACAGACACGCCCCTTTATGTTTGATGTCTGTTTGATTTGATGAAGTTTCTCAGTTAATCCACCAATAGTTAACATCAACTAGTAAACATTCAGAGTTCAGTGTTAGCCTCAGTTAATGCTTCCAGCAGAAACCTGACCAGCCAACATTGGTTCCTACATCATTTAGTTCCTACAGGAGGACAACATTGGTTCCTACATCATTTAGTTCCTACAGGACAACATTGGTTCCTACATCATTTAGTTCCTACAGGACAACATTGGTTCCTACATCATTTAGTTCCTACTGGAGGACAACATTGGTTCCTACATCATGTAGTTCCTACAGGAGGACAACATTGGTTCCTACATCATTTAGTTCCTACAGGACAACATTGGTTCCTACATCATTTAGTTCCTACAGGAGGACAACATTGGTTCCTACATCATTTAGTTCCTACAGGACAACATTGGTTCCTCCATCATTTAGTTCCTACTGGAGGACAACATTGGTTCCTACATAATTTTGTTCCTACAGGAGGACAACATTGGTTCCTACATCATTTAGTTCCTACAGGAGGACAACATTGGTTCCTACATCATTTAGTTCCTACAGGAGGACAACATTGGTTCCTACATCATTTAGTTCCTACAGGAGGACAACATTGGTTCCTACATCATTTAGTTCCTACAGGAGGACAACATTGGTTCCTACATCATTTAGTTCCTACTGGAGGACAACATTGGTTCCTACATCATTTAGTTCCTACAGGACAACATTGGTTCCTACATCATTTAGTTCCTACAGGAGGACAACATTGGTTCCTACATCATTTAGTTCCTACAGGAGGACAACATTGGTTCCTACATCATTTAGTTCCTACAGGACAACATTGGTTCCTACATCATTTAGTTCCTACAGGACAACATTGGTTCCTACATCATTTAGTTCCTACTGGAGGACAACATTGGTTCCTACATCATGTAGTTCCTACAGGAGGACAACATTGGTTCCTACATCATTTAGTTCCTACAGGACAACATTGGTTCCTACATCATTTAGTTCCTACAGGAGGACAACATTGGTTCCTACATCATTTAGTTCCTACAGGACAACATTGGTTCCTCCATCATTTAGTTCCTACTGGAGGACAACATTGGTTCCTACATAATTTTGTTCCTACAGGAGGACAACATTGGTTCCTACATCATTTAGTTCCTACAGGAGGACAACATTGGTTCCTACATCATTTAGTTCCTACAGGAGGACAACATTGGTTCCTACATCATTTAGTTCCTACAGGAGGACAACATTGGTTCCTACATCATTTAGTTCCTACAGGAGGACAACATTGGTTCCTACATCATTTAGTTCCTACTGGAGGACAACATTGGTTCCTACATCATTTAGTTCCTACAGGACAACATTGGTTCCTACATCATTTAGTTCCTACAGGAGGACAACATTGGTTCCTACATCATTTAGTTCCTACAGGAGGACAACATTGGTTCCTACATCATTTAGTTCCTACAGGAGGACAACATTGGTTCCTACATCATTTACGGAGGGGGGGCGGTTGTTCGTTTCCTCATCTCCTGTCGGTGTCTCTGCAGGAGAAGATGAACAAGCTGCTGGAGGTCTACGAGCGTCTTGGAGGAGAAGAGGACATTGTGAACCCGGCCAACGAGCTCATCAAGGAGGGACACATCAAGAAGATGTCGGCCAAGAACGGGACGGCCCAGGACCGGTACCTCTACCTGGTGAGACGGGGCGGCGTTGGGTTCATGAACGTCTCACACGGATCTCTGAGGGACTGACTGATGTTTGTATCTGGATGCAGTTCAACAACATGGTGCTCTACTGTGTGCCTAAACTGAGACTGATGGGACAGAAGTTCAGCGTCAGAGAGAAGATCGACATTGCCGGCATGGAGGTGCAGCTTCCATTCCGTTTCCTTTGTTTTGTGTCCTGAGTTTGATTTACCTTTGGATGGCGGTCACATGTATTTCTGCTCTTTGACCTCAGGTGCAGCAGAATGTGAAGCAGAACCTTCCTCACACCTTCGCCATCATCGGAAAGCAGCGATCGCTGGAGCTTCAGGCCAGGTAAAGAATCAACCACCAGAGGTAGATCGAGTGTTTGGGGTGAAAAGTCAAAAAATGTTCCGCTGAGCAGCAGAGAGAATGAATACATTGTTATAGATTTATTTGAACAGAGGTAATTAACCGTGTTACCAGAGTTAGAGTTCATAATTAACTTTAAAAGCTTCATTTGTTTGTCGGAGTGTTTAACCGATCTCCTCCCGGCCAGATTCCTCTTCCTGCCTCGCAGCTGGATGTGTGTTTGTGGCTCCAATAGACAGAAATACTGGATAAAATAAAATAATGAACCATCAACCCTCTGACTTTATTGGTAAAGAACATCCTCAGCTGAAAGCCAGCTGCTCCTCTATCCAGCCGGTCCTGTTGGGGCACCTGATGGTTCTGGTCCAAACAGAACATGTGATCTGAACACGTGATCTGAACACGTGATCCCCTGAAGCCGTGTGGAGCCAGCACACAGCTGGGCTGTGAATGTGGGTCAGGTTATTTATTTCATCACGGCTTTGAGGGAACTTGGTAGAAGCTTCAGGGAAGAACAGAGAAAGTTCTGGAGTGGATCCGGATCCAGGATCGTGTTCCAGCTTCAGCATGACAGAGTTTTAGCCCCGCTTAAACTATTTACATGATTGTGGGGCATCAAGAAGTGGATCCAGACGAAGAAACATACGCATGAATTTCTGTTTTCGATATTATTATTATTACTACATTTTATCCTTTAATTACTGAGCAGATGATCCAGAAACAGGATGAGGCCAAAAATGGAACCGTTTGAGTTTCAAAATGTTCCAATAAGGAAGTGGATCCAGAACTTTGTTGGATTTTCAGTTTGAATATTCATGTATTTTAATGAGGAGAGATTTTCTAATTGTTCTTTCACTTTTTTCTTTTATTTGTTCTACAGAACAGCTGAAGAGAAAGAAGACTGGATTCAGGTGAGGGTCACACCTTTACTCACACACATCTGAGCAGAGACGCCGTGAACACACACATGTCCTCTTTTATTAGGGAACAGAATTATCCAATATTTACCCCCCACACTCACCAGTGTGTTTGGGAACTACATTCTCTAATTAAGACACTCATTATTGTACATTTAGTCCATTACAGCGGAGGAAAGCTGATTAAACATTTTGCAGTCTGGAATGGGGGGAAGGGAATATCACAGCCCGGTTTGGGGGTTTTTTGCTTCTATGTCGAGTGTGTGAGCCAGAAAGAGGGGGTGAAATGAATCCAGGGAGTATTTACTGAAAGTATTTAGGAGCCGGGGGGCAGCTGTGCAGAGCTCTTTAGATATGAGATAAGACAAATGTGAATGGTGATGGGGCTGATGACTCCGTCTCTTTCCTGACCATCAGGTGATCCAGGCTACCATCGAACGGCACAAACAGAACAGCGAGACCTTCAACAAGGCGTTCAACAGCTCCTTCTCCAGGGAGGACGACCACGGTCCTGATTCGCCGGTCAGTCAGTCGCTCTGGTTCATTGATCAGTCGATAATCGGTGTCATCCTGTGCAGTAAATCACCACAGACAGGTTCACCAATCGGTGTGTCCGTCTGGTCTGTGTCTGGCTGAACGGCTCTCCATCTATGGTCGTGGTCGTCCCCACACACACACACACACACACACACACACACACACACACACACACACACACACACACACACACACACACACACACACACACTCGCATCAAGCAGCTCGTCTCCCAGAATCCTCATGACCTAATAGGGAAAGTTAAAGTGTACACGGAGCTCTAATGGATCCGCTTTGACCCACTTTGGGCCGCTGGAGCTGGACACCATCCAGATGGAGCTCCACCATCTGGGAGGGGAGTCCATCCCGAGGTCCCCCTGACACCTGGTGGCCGAGGCGGGTAACTGCAGGCTTCAGAAGCTGCTGGTGCTCAGTTTGGTTCACTTCTGCTCCTCAGGGCCCCTGGTGCAACACGTCCATGGATTCAGACGGGGAGCGGCTCCAGGAGAGGGTAAGGTTCCATTACGTTCTGTCACCTGGACTCGTAGGAGTTCTGGTTCACTACAAAACTGTAGAAAAAGAAAAAGAATTTGTGTTGTTTTAAAAGTGATTTATATTTTTGTTGCTGCATGGACGGATCATTTTACTACTATTGAGGTGCGGTCTCCTCAAACTCTCTTTTCTTGCATTTTAACTTTTTTACAGTATTGACAATGTGATTTTTTGGTTTAAAAGTAATTAATAATGAAATCTCCGTAGATTGGTAGCCTTAATGTTTAAACCTCGAGGGGAACCTGGACAGGAGCTGTGGGCCTCCTGTTCTTCCCTCTACTCCTCCCTTCTCTATTTATCGTCTCTGTATTGATCATTAATTAGATTTATGACTGGATTTAGTCCAGATTGATGTAGAAACAACATGTTGGTGTGGGGTAAACTTCAGTTTCAGCATTGACCAAATTAATTAGCAGTTAGTCAGATTATCACAGACAAATACTTTTGCTTTTACCTTTTTATCCCCTTTATTATGTGCTGGAACCAGTTTTAAGCCATCCTGTTCATTCTGCTGTGAAGTCTCTTCATTTAGTTTAACTGCAGGATGAAACGTGTTGAGGTGAGAGTCACACCTGAAGTTAGCGCGGGCGTCGCTGCTGCTTTTAGCGTTAGAGCTGCTATTTTTAAGTCTGTCATCAGGAGCGTGTGAAGCTGTCAGGAGACGACAGCGAGTTCTGTTTTTAACAGAAAACACTTTGCACATCGGGAACGATTAAAACCAGCGAGCTGATCTGGAACTGGTGACGACGTCAGGAAACAACAATTAGTTCTTTGTCCTGCGATGCAGCAGCAGGTTGACGGTTTGCGTCCGTCTTCTTCTTGTCTTTTTGAGGAGATCTGCATTTCTGCATTCCTGTCAGGGAGAAACAGCAGAACCAGACATTCAGTGACGGAACACGTGATTCTTTTTCTCTTTCTTTTCCAGAAGAGTTCAAAGAAAAAGGAGAAGGAGAAGCAAACGTGTAAAGGCTGCAACGACAGCTTCAACTTCACCAAACGCAAACATCACTGCAAGTCCTGTGGAGCGGTGAGCGCCGACGGAGCAGCACCGCCTCCAATCACACGTAGGAATGAGACAGTTCGCTGTTAACCCTTTGTCTGCCTGTCCCTCCTCAGGCCATCTGTGCAAAGTGTTCAAAGACGCTGGACAACAAGACGAGTCGAGTGTGTCCCGAGTGTTTTGAAGCCAGCGTCAGCCTGGAGAACCTGGGAGTCAGTGAACAGAAGAGGAAAGCTGCTCCTGAGGTGAACACACACACCGTGTGTGTTATAGCTTACTCACAGCGGTGCAGTGAGGTCCAGCCGCCACCCCTGGAAGCAGGAAGTGAACCCCACCGACACGACTGCACAGACACAGACACAAACACACGTCACACACCTGAGCATTAGTGAACCAGCAGTGTGATCAGCTGACGTGTCTGAGGACTCATCGTAATCAGGTCTGAGGAGGACCGGCGTCTGTGCTGACTCAGCTGCCTGAGTCCGTCTGGGTCGCCGTGACGACGACCTGCATCGTCGGTCGTCTTGGAATTTGTTTCCACCGTCTCAAAGACAGAGCCTTGGCGGCAGTGGGGGGTGGCCACACGGGGGCGCTGGAGCCCACGACAGGGCTGAACAATGAGCAGCAGGAGCTGTAACACCTGTGTGTGTGTGTGTGTGTGTGTGTGTGTGTGTGTGTGTGTGTGTGTGTGTGTGTGTGTGTGTGTGTGTGTGTGTGTGTGTATGTCACCTGTAACACCTGTGTGTGTGTGTGTGTGTGTGTCACCTGTAACACCTGTGTGTGTGTGTGTGTGTGTGTGTGTGTGTGTGTGTGTGTGTGTGTGTGTGTGTGTGTGTGTGTGTGTGTGTGTGTGTGTGTCACCTGTAACACCTGTGTTACATCATGGACAGCAGGTGATTTGTGGTCAGTCCCTCTAAACGCTGCAGATGGATTTCAATCCACACTCTGATTCAAAGAGTCTGAATAACGACGACACGCAGAGGAAAACACTGAATTTATGCAAATCAGATAAATAATGAACGAATGAATATTCATATATCATTATCTGTTGGTTCACCAGGTTTTCTCAGCTCGACTTGAATCTTTAATCTACATGTGGTTTCTCTTTTGTCTTCTCAGAGGCAGACGTCTCTGTCGGGGGAACACTGCCTGCTGTGTGGACACCTCCAGGTCCAGGAGAAGGGGAGGAGCTGGGTCAGGATGTGGGCGGCGGTCACCAAAACAGAGCCGCTGGTGCTGTACCTGCAGAGCAGCGGACAGGTGAACACCTCACACACACTGGAGGGAGGGGAAGCGTTTGAGGACAGAACACACACAGACTATATATTTAAAGTAAATGCTCACCGGGGGGGTCAAACTCATCTTCACTGGGGGCCACATCAGCATCATGCCTATCCTCAAAGGGCCAGATGCAACTAATAAATGTAACTAAATGTAACTCACTGTAATGTAACTAAATGTAACTACTCCTTAATGTAACTAATAAATGTAACTAAATGTAACTCACTGTAATGTAACTAAATGTAACTACTCCTTAATGTAACTAATAAATGTAACTAAATGTAACTCAGTGTAATGTAACTAAATGTAACTACTCCTTAATGTAACTAAATGTAACTCAGTGTAATGTAACTAAATGTAACTACTCCTTAATGTAACTAATAAATGTAACTAAATGTAACTACTCCTTAATGTAACTAATAAATGTAACTAAATGTAACTCAGTGTAATGTAACTAAATGTAACTACTCCTTAATGTAACTAATAAATGTAACTAAATGTAACTCAGTGTAATGTAACTAAATGTAACTACTCCTTAATGTAACTAATAAATGTAACTAAATGTAACCAGTGTAATGTAACTAAATGTAACTACTCCTTAATGTAACTAATAAATGTAACTAAATGTAACTCAGTGTAATGTAACTAAATGTAACTACTCCTAAATGTTAAATAACTGAATTTCTGACTGATTCTAGTTCCAAACATTACAGTTAGACAGAAAAAACATGTTTGTTTGTTTCTCTGTTCTAACATAAATCCTTTTCATTTGTCAGGTTATTAAACCCACAGAACTCCATCAATCAAGGATCAAACTATCAATCAATAAAGAAAAATAACATCAGACACAAGTTAGGACGTTAACTTTGTTCACTACGTTTAGTCAGAGTTAAAATGGGCTGAACTACTGCATTGTGGGAAATGTAGTTTTGGTCAAAGCACACTGACCTATTTATTTTTAGACACTCTGACCTTTTATGCTCTCGAGGGTCATCTTTACCCGTGTGCATCACTAGTATTTGTATCACTAGTACTTGTATCTCTAGTTCTTGTATCACTAGTACTTGTATCACGAGTACTTGTGACCCCGGCTGACCCGGGGCGTCTTTGCTCTGTAGATCTGGGTCAGGAGGATTTAGTCTTCCTGAACCTGAATCAGGTACACCCCCCCCCACAGGGTGACCGGGGTTTAGTTCAACCTGACTGGATGAAGTGAGGTTAGGGTTTACAGTACAGTCATCTTGGGGGGGGGGGGTCCTGAGGGATGTTTACTGGAATAAACAGGTTTCCCAGAGCGAGGAGCTTTTCACTGGAGATGGGTCTGTCATTCAGAGGACGTCAGCCTGTTAAAGCACACACACACACACACACACACACACACACACACACACACACACACACACACAGACACACACACACACACACACAGACACACACACACACACACACACACCCACACAGACACACACACACACACACACACACACACACACACACCCACACAGACACACACACACACACACACACACACACACACACACACACACACACACACACCCACACAGACACACACACACACACACACACACACACACACACACACACAAGGTTTCATTTCCAAGACTAATATCCCAATCCCACCACAGAAAGCTGCCATTCCAAAGATTAGGATTAACGAGTTGGACGAGCGTTTCCTGATTATGCAGACAGAAGCGGGGGGGGGTAATGGAGGGGGTAATGGAGGGGGGGTAGATCCTCCCAGCTGTCACCTCCTGCTTCACTAACGCTCCTCTCTCCTCCATGTTTTCTCCTGATCTATTTTTCCTCATATTTCCCCCAGGACTCCAAAGGGGCGCGGGCGCTGCCTCTCCCCGGGTTCGAGGTGAGCGCCGTTCCGCCCCCGGGGGGCGACAAACCGGAGGTGAAGTTGGCGCTGCGGCTGAGCCACGCCCACCAGACGCTGCTCCTCAGCGCCCCGGACGCCGACCTCCAGGCCAGGTGGATGGACGTCCTCTCCAGGGCCGCCGGCGGGGAGACGGACGCCCCCACCGGCATCACCGAACACAGGAAGAGCTAGTAGCTGTCGTCATGGAAACGCAGGACCCCCCCGCCCTCCTGTGTAGAGAACACACATTACTTGAATTCACTTTACCTGAGCACTTTTTGTTGTTTTACCCTTTGGAAGGAACGTTTAATCCGACGCCACCCCGATCAGACCCGCCTCCCCATCACACACCATCAGAGTGTGTGTGTGTGTGTGTGTAGGTGTGTAGGTGTAGGTGTGTCTGTGTGTGTGTAGGTGTGTGTGTGTCTGTGTGTGTGTGTGTGTATGTGTGTGTTTGTGTGTCTGTGTGTGTGTCTGTGTGTGTGTGTGTGTGTGTGTGTGTCTGTGTGTGTGTGTGTGTGTGTGTGTGTGTGTGTGTGTGTGTGTGTGTAGGTAAGTCTGTGTGTGTGTAGGTGTGTGTGTGTCTGTGTGTGTGTGTGTGTGTGTGTGTGTGTGTGTGTAGGTGTGTCTGTGTGTGTGTAGGTGTGTGTGTGTCTGTGTGTGTGTGTGTGTGTGTGTGTGTGTGTGTGTAGGTGTGTGTGTGTAGGTGTGTGTGTGTGTAGGTGTGTGTGTGTGTGTCTGTGTGTGTGTCTGTCTGCCTCTCAGCTGGAGAGAACTAAATCTATTATTTGTAATTTTAAAAAGCTTCCTGTTAATATTTTTTAAGAAAGTTTCAATTTCCTTCTACATTAAGAGAACGTGTTGTGAAGCATTAAACCTTGTGTGTGTGTGTGTGTGTGTGTGTGTGTGTGTGCGTGTGTTTGTGTGTGTGTGTGTGTGTGTGTGTGTGTGTGTGTGCGTGTGTGTGTGTTTGTGTGTGTGTGTGTGTGTGTGTGTGTGTGTGTTTGTGTGTGTGTGTGTGTGTGTGTGTGTGTGTGTGTGTGTGTGTGTGTGTGTGTGTGTGTGTTGAATGTTAGCGCGGCTTTTCGGTGGCTTTTGTATGATATGTTCAGTTTTGTTCGATGTAAGGAAACATAAAAAGAGGTTTTAACTTAAAGACTTGTGTAAGCTTGTGGCTGGCCACCTGATGACCCCCCCCCACGCGCTGTGCATCATGGGTAATGACCCCCCTTCCGTCTGCCATCACCTCCTGGTCTGAGACCTCTGGTCGGAGTCTGGTCCGTGTTTCCTCCGTGTTTCTCTCCACAAACATTCACTTCAACCATCGGTGATATGATGGAAACCAAGTACCGTTAATGCACACACACACACACACACACACACACACACACACACACACACACACACACACACACACACCTTTAAGCAGAGGTAGCAGAAAGACGTGACGGGATCTCTTGCATGTAGACTCAGTCATATTTATGTCCCATGTTCCGGAGCCTCCAGGACTCCTTCCTGTTCCGTCGGCGTGCTGCGTCAGCGTTTCACACGTGGATTGTGACCGGTGGGAAAAGCAGTCGAGCATATCATCAATAAAGATGTTGTGATTCATTCAGTTCCATCGTGTCCAAAGAGAAGGTCTCTGATTTATTCTGGGGGGGTTGTCTTTCCTTTAGTATTCACTTCTCAGGAGTGAAGAGAATAAATCCACAGGAACCGGGAATGAAGCCGTCCTGGAGTCAGAGCCCCACCTCTGGTGACTCACAACCAAGTGATGCAGGAAGAAGAGTCTTCATCGTCACGGCGACACCGATGCTTCCATCCCCGCCTCATTGTTCCAGAGCCTCAGCAGGGCGGTGCACACGTTACATGCATGTTTATGTTATTCTACACGGGTATTAAAACACAGTTCCACAGTTAATCAGTACATCACTGTTTTTTCACCCTGGTGGTCGGTGTGTGTTCACGTGTACGGTTTGTAGGGTGTGTGTTCACGTGTACGGTTTGTAGGGTGTGTGTTCACGTGTACGGTTTGTAGGGTGTGTGTTCACGTGTACGGTTTGTAGGGTGTGTGTTCACGTGTACGGTTTGTAGGGTGTGTGTTCACGTGTACGGTTTGTAGGGTGTGTGTTCACGTGTACGGTTTGTAGGGTGTGTGTTCACGTGTACGGTTTGTAGGGTGTGTGTTCACGTGTACGGTTTGTAGGGTGTGTGTTCACGTGTACGGTTTGTAGGGTGTGTGTTCACGTGTACGGTTTGTAGGGTGTGTGTTCACGTGTACGGTTTGTAGGGTGTGTGTTCACGTGTACGGTTTGTAGGGTGTGTGTTCACGTGTACGGTTTGTAGGGTGTGTGTTCACGTGTACGGTTTGTAGGGTGTGTGTTCACGTGTACGGTTTGTAGAGATGAGAGGAAAGTCCCTCAGATGGGCTGGGTGTAACTGTGTGTGTGTGTTTGTGTGTGTTTGTGTGTGTGTTTGTGTGTGAGTGTGTGTGTGTGTGTGTGTACAAACTAAGGTGTGTTAAGGGTGTATTTCTTCACATCTTGATTTAATTGTGGTATTTTTCCGTCTTTGCGTCGATCACGCGTGTTCCTCAGGTTCTTGGGGGGTGAACACGTATCGATCAGTCGTTACAGGAACGGAGACGACAGTTATTGATCGTCGTTATGAACCAGAACTTATTTCAGGCGGTGCTGAGACGTGAGGGCGGCGCTGGGGGGCTGGAGCCCCCAGTGAGATGTAGTTATAAATCTAATTTCTTTTATAAGGAAGCATTTCATGGAGCTAATTTATTCCCTCATTCTGGGGGAAGATGAACTGTGTGGACGCGTCGTTTTGGTTGTTAAGTCTGTCTGGTGCAGACAGAAAACTGCTGACGGCCTCCTGTCAGAGTTTAGCATGCAGTACATCTGGAACAGGGTGGGTGGGGGCAGGATGGGTGGGTGGGGGCAGGATGGGTGGGACAGAACCCACGATGAGATGAGCCTCTCATCATCTCCAGAGTCGTCCTCCCCCAAACTGGTCCTCGTGCTGCTGATCTTCCTTTAGAACTTATGGGGTTCTTTTTCCTCCAGCACAACATTTGACTGAATTTGCACTGTTGTTTTGGGGGTGTTGAGTTTTTCACACCTCACTCTCATTGGGGTTGCAGTGGAAGTGAACTCTGACCTCTCGGAGACCTGCCTTGATTGTTCTCTTCATCAGAGCTCTTAGATGAACCCAGAAGGCAGAGATCTCTGAGCTGAGGGATCGATGGTGGGAATCTACTCCAGTGAGGCTCGTCTCTCGTTGTAATGAGGGGCTGGAGTGTAAGCCTCTCACCAGCTGTTAAAGTGTGTGTGTGTGTGTGTGTGTGTGTGTGTGTGTGTGTGTGTGTGTGTGTGTGTGTGTGTGTGTGTGTGTGTGTGTGTGTGTTTGCATCCGTTGGACTCCAAACATCTGATGACTCGGCTGTTAGGAGGAAGTGGAACAAAACAAATTAACACCTGCAGAGGCAAAGCCCCCCCCCCCGCAGCAGTGGGACCGTTTGAGGATAAAATATGCAAATTAAATAATCCTGTGAGATGAGATGACTGATTTCTGTTCCCTTTGAATTAAACACAGGATGTTTCATACATGTGAGGTGAATTAGTATAACGATTCTGTTATTAAGACGTAATTAGAAGTTATTTACACATGTAAACATCACTCTGGTTCCAGGAGATGATTAATGATTCAGTATTTGTGGCAGACAGACGTAAAGAGGAGTAAAGTGACGTAAACTTGATTTTTATTTTTACCTAGTATATTTTTTTTGAAAACTGACATATAATCGAGAACGGCGTAACTCCAAACGACTTAAGCCGAGGTAAACCGGTCGTTAAACACGTTTTTATGTGTTAAAATGGATTAATGGGTTAAAAAAACAGTTTAAATGAAGCTTAAATGAAATGAGTTGACAGAATTGTTGAGTTTACAAAAAGTAGGTTCAGCTTTTTGAGTCAAACTTGTGTTTGTTGTGCTGAATGGAAAAATCCCTTCATAAAAGAATGAAATGAGCCACAAACACAATGCATTAAGGTTTAAACTGAAGGCTGAACTCCTGACATCTTCTTACCGTCAGTGAGTCGTGAAGCAGACTCGGTTCTCTATTCCTGTGAAGGAAGTGGTCGCAACCGTTTCCTGTCACTCTTGTGTTTTGTTCTGCCACTATTATCAGGCTCCCATGAAAGCGGGGCGATCAGACGAAGTCTTTAAAACCAACAGAGCTTCATACTTTGTGAGTGAAGCGTTGATGAAACAGAATTCCATCTCTATTTTTCTTGGTTTGACAAACATGTTCCAGACGCTCTGGGGAAATGTGAGATAATTTAAATATACTTCCATTCTTTATCCTCTCCCCTCCCATTAAGAAACATTACATCACAGAATAAAATCTTGTTTTTATTCCTTCCTTTCTAACCCCACCAATAATTCATCGAGCTTTCACTTATTTCTCTAAAGACATCTTCATTTTCTTCTGGGTTATTGGACATTTTGCTGAAACTCGTATCTGAAACTTAGTGAAATGATCCACCAGCAGCTCACGAATCCCTCAGAAGAAAGAAATGAACCGTCAGCAGACAGAACCGGGGAGTCAGACTGAGATTTGGCAGAAGGGTGTAAATAAAGGGTCGACTGAGATGTGGATAAACGGAATCACAACGACACACGAGCACAAACATCACCTAAAAAGGCACAAAAAGAGTTTTTATGGAGGTTCAGCAGCTCTACATAGGGGGGCTCCTATTGGCTGAGACTACATAGAGGGGCTCCTATTGGCTGAGACTCACTACATAGAGGGGCTCCTATTGGCTGAGACTCACTACATAGAGGGGCTCCTATTGGCTGAGACTCACTACATAGAGGGGCTCCTATTGGCTGAGACTCATTCTGATCTCTTTCTTTATTTCCACGCCCGTCTGAACCGACCACCTTCACCTGATTTATTCTGGACATCCATTCACCCCCCCCCCCACTGACTCTTGTGTTTGCTGTCTGGTGACCCACTGGGCCGCTGAGGCTGTCAGCATCGACACCCCACCGGGCGTTGCCCCCGGTTACGACAGTTGTATTAACCCTGCTGAGCGACCAGAACCCTGCAGTGAGCCTGCAGGGTTCTGGTCGAACCTCAGAACCGTTACCTTAAACGCTACAGCAGGGGTCCCCAAACTTTTTCCTGTTAGGGCCACAGAACTTTTCCCTTCTCTGGGGGGGGGGTCGGTTTGTAACAGAAAAATTGTGACGATTTTAACAGAAAAAAAGTTGTGAAATAGATAACACTATTCGTGACTAACCGACTGGAGGAGGGAGCTGCCTTCAGACGGGCTGGACCCTCACCTTTAACAGACACCAGGTCCGTTTAAATCTGGAT
>NC_090777.1:29725000-29845000 GCF_040054535.1 Antennarius striatus | reverse complement strand
TAGGCTCCAGCAACACCTGTGGGAAAAAAAGCACCTGAAGACGAGACAACTACAATTACTCATCTACAAGATGATGGATGGATGGATGATGGATGATGGATGATGGATGATGGATGGATGGATGATGGATGGATGGATGGATGGATGATGGATGATGGATGGATGGATGGATGATGGACCAGTTTTCGACGACCCTGTGAATCACTGATGTTCAGTGTCCCGTCTGAAGCAAATCAATCATGTAGAAGTTCATCATCATCCTCAGTGCCACTATTTAGAGCAATTAATTGTGAACTTTAAAAAACCCCAAAAACCTTTAGGAACTAAAATCTCCACTCTGTAAAATCCTAACTCTTTCAAATCACACAGAATCCGGTTTCCCTCCAGGAATAATCTGGATTAGATTTTTCTGCCACACGATCATTTTCTCCATTCCAGTTCTGGAAATCGCTGACGTAACGTTCTCGTCTCTGGTTTGCATTCCGGCGGTGTGTGTGATGATAACGTGACGTTCTGGAGGTGAACGTTCATTGAACCACACACACTGAGAGGATGTAGTGAGACAACCCCCCCCCCTTAATGATAACCAGTCTCTCAGCTCCAGATGGCCTGGGTGTTTCCAGCGCTGGGGGCCTTTTGTTGAACTATTTATCACGTTTCCTCCTCCATTGGTGTTCGACTCTGGCTGTTACGGGGGGGCAGAGTACCGTCAAGCACCCCCACGTGGTTTCAGCACTGATAAGAGGAATAACCGTCCCATTATGTCCTGAATCATCTGCAGCACGTCGCTCGTCTTAGTTTTTGACATCCTTTGGATGAGAACAAAATTGCTGCACATTTTGTTCGGACACATCTAACATGATTTTTCTTCGAAGGCCAACTCCAGGCGCAGTGCACCCCCCTCCCTCTGCCGGCCCTGGGCACCCAGAGGGTCATCCAGGGAAACGGCACCAACGTGGGGACCGTCATCGCCCTGCAGTGCCCGGAAAAACACAAACTGGTGGGAAGTGAGATGATGTGTGTCACGGACACCAACAGCACCCACTGGGTGGGGGACAACTACTGTAAACGTAAGCATTGGTGGGGGGGTTCTTTATGAATCCAGCTTTTCCATTACGGTTCATAACGGAGATTTGTTTGCGTGCAGATTTAATGTTTCTAATGCGTTTGTCAGGAAAAACTGCAGCGGCTGCAAAACCTCGTCTGAATCCACGACAGCTCATTATTCTGAGGGAATGAATATATATTAAACATTATGTGATGGGTATAGGGGCAATGCTAGACTGTAGGAGGGCACTGCAGGTCTTGGTGGTTTGCTCTAATTGATAATCTGGATTATCTGAGAACAAAGCAGGCAAAAGTGATTAATTTCTAAAGGATAAATCAAAATACAGGACATAGTAGTGATCAGAGAGGTTCTGTCGGTAAAAGTCTGACTCAGGATCTTTTCATTATGCATTAAGGTGAAGGAATCATGGTGATGGATGAATAATCTGACCTTCTCTTCACCTCCAGCTCTGACGCCCTATGAGGAGTACGGCTTCCGTGTGGCGGTGCTGGCGTCCATCGTCAGCGCCGCCATCATCCTCCTCCTGTCCGTGGCCTTCATCACCTGCTGCCTGTTGGACTGCATGAAGGAGGACAAGAAGAAGAGGAGGGAGACGTGAGTGAGAAGAAACAGCAGCGTGTGGACGGGTCACAGCGTCGGCTCAGACGATTGTTGTGTGTGGTGGTGCATCTCCGTGTCTTTGCCGGGAGATTGCAGCGGTTTGTGTGTGACAGGAGTGTGAAGCACATCACCTGTGTTCACGTTCACGATGCATCGTCGTCTGCAGTGCCTAAAGACAAAAAGGGCAACCAGAGGTCAAACATTTCACGTGGGACGTTTTGATTAAAAGTGCACAAATGATTGTGATGAAAGTGATAAAAGGAGGAGAAAGATGTGTTTCCTCAACACACATTCCTTAAGCAGACCTCCAGAATGACAAATTCAGTCTTTGTAAGGAACTGTGAGGGAAGTAAAGAGAGGAGCGGTTTCTCTCACGGTGCTGACAGGTCTGAAACGCCACAGCAGGAATCTGTTAAATACGTCAGTTCAAGGTTCTACTTCTGAAAAGGTGTTTTATTTCTTCAACAGCTCCATCAATTTTTAAATTCTGCAATACAAATCTTTTACAACATCCCATAATAGCATAAATATCTGCTGTTTTTGAATAAAAATACACATTGTTTTTTTTCAGTGAGTCAGATCTGTGGCGGTGGAGGGGGGGCGTCCCGGACCAGGAGGACATCAGATCCCCCTACCGCCACAAAGGCAGGAACAACAACAACAACACCCAGGACGAGGTGCTGTCCCTGTGGGACACCTGTACCCCCGACAGGTGTGACCCCGTCCAGGTCTGCAGGTGAGATCACGTCAGAATTGTCCCAGGAGTCACGCATTACGGAAGAAACGTGAAAGAAACGACTTCCTCTCCTTTCCTTTCCTTCACAGGTGTCACCACCAGTACGTCTACGGCCCCGCCCACACGTACACCCACAATCCTTTGCTTTCTGCTCTACCAGGCCACATGTACAACCAGCATCTGTTGCCCCAAAACCCAGAGCCGGGGCAGACGTCCGGGCCGCCGCCCCAATACTTCGGACCTCCTCAGATCTATCAGACTATGAACCCGGGTCTGGTCCAGACCCAGACAGCGAGACCCGGTCCGGTCTGGCAGAATGAAAGACAGCCGAGAGATTTGTCAGGACCCGAGTCCAGCATCAGGAGTATGAACCCCCCCAGAGAGCGCTCCATACGGGTCATATCAGTGTGATGAGGGGGGGGTAGAGCTCCTGGATGACGTTCTGCACAGGACCTGACAAATCTGGATGTGCCTCTGGTAAACTGTGATGGCACACTGCCCTCTGTTGGACAGGAGGCTCCACTGCACCTTAAGGACCCCTGTCTGATGGAACTACCTGTAAATAATGTAAGGTTACAGACTGAGGTGTGCCTCACAGGTCAAAGGTCACATGCTGCTGGGCCACAGCACCGACTGGAGTCCAGTTCGTTAGTTGAGGACAGTGTGGGCGAGTAGGAAGTGGAAATCTGAATATTAAAGAATGTTAAAAAAATTAAAGATTTTTTTTTTATTATTCTGTTTTGTCTTTTGGTTTGACTGCATGTGGTGGGGAGCTTTAGCATTTTCTGTACAACCAAACGCAATATTGACAATAATAATAATAATAATTATTATTATTATTATTGTTGTTGTTGTTGTTGTTGTTGTTGTTGTTATTATTATTATTATTATTATTATTATTATTATTAATAATAATAATAATAATAATAATAATAATAATAATAATAATAATAATATTTGCTTTCGACTGGTCCAAATGTCCCTGAATGTCCTTTATTTTAACAGAATAAATGGATTAAATACAGACATTAAAGTCCTCCTGTCGTCACCTGTCCGTCACACAGCCTGCCGGTAGATTCCGGTAGATTCCGGTAATCCGTCTGGCAGCTCGCGCCTACCGTCCCACCGGTAATCATCGCGCGAGCGTGAGGTCGGGTGCGCGCGGCGTGGCGCGCTGATGTCACGTGAAAGAAGAGACGGACGCGCGTGGAACAGGAAGTTTTACCGGGAGGCTGTCGGTACCGTCAGTATGACAGGTTTGTGGATTAACGGTAACGGCTGTTTGTGTTTATGTGTTTCTAATCCCTGCGCAGTGACTGACGGGAGACGCGCCTGCCTGCGTGGGTGCGTCTCGTTCCGTCATTTACAGTTAGTTGTGTGTCTCGTCGTGGGTGAGGCGGTGAGAGACACTCATTGTCAGTCCGGATGTGACGTGTAAACATCTATCCCATAAACAGAGTGATCCACGGGTTTATTCACCTGGAGCTCATGAATTCTATTTATGTGGGTTCTGTCAGAGGACAAAGATATTTACCATGAGAAGAAAACACAGATAGTACAGATGATTTATTTAGTTTGTTAGATTAAATCATTTTCACCATTTTACTGACATTTGATCAGCTAATGATCATCAACATTTAATAAATGTTGATGTCATTTTTCAGAAAGTTAATGATGGCACACACACACCGTCAGCACCTAACACACACACACACACACACACACACACACACACACACACACACACAGACCATCAGCACCTAACACACACACACACACACACACACACACACACACACACACAGACCGTCAGCACCTAACACACACACACACACACACACACACACACACACACACACACACACACACACACACACACACACAGACCGTCAGCACCTAACACACAGACACACACACACACACACACACACACACACACACACACAGCTGGACACACAGAGAACTACGACCCACCCGACCCACAGGAATCAGAGTGTTTTCCCCCTGCAGGCCTCTTATTCTCTCCTGCTGGTCTTCACAGACACTGGTGACCCCCACCAGCTGCTCCAGAGGGACGCCCGGTTCCTCTGCTCAGACCGGCGGCTGGACACCGAACTGGTGGACAGACTGGTGCTGCAGCTGAACAGGATCTACCCACAGATCCTGAGCGACAAGGAAGCCCACAGGGTCAGGACACGATGGGTGAAACTAACACCACAGCCTGAGATCAATGTGCTGCACTGAGTTTTCTATGTGGAAACGGACACGCGTTCAGTCAGACGTGTGTTTCTACAGTTCAGAGACCTGCGTGTTCCCACCGAGCTGCGCTTAGCCCAGCTGTTGGAGCATCTGCAGGGGAAGGGGGAGGAGGCGTGTGGAGAATTCTACAGAGGACTGCACATCCTGGCTGAAGACATCTACTGCTGCCTGCCCACCAGAGCGACCCGCAGAGGTGAAGCAGGTGTGAGAGGCTCTAGAGTCCCCCGTGGCTCTGCAGGCAGGCCAGAGCAATCGCTCCTGAGCAACGAGGTCCAATCTAAAGGATAGTGAAGAAAAGCCTTAGTGTTTTAGAATGGTGCAAAATGACATCAAGATTTCTTTACAACACTTTAGAATAGAATAGAATAGAATAGAATAGAATAGAATAGAATAGAAAGAATGCTTTTTATTGTCATACACAGTTGTACAATGAAATTTAAAAGACAAATCTAAGTTACAAAACTAAGTTACAAAAAATAACTATCAAAAACACAATACAGTTAGAAGAAACAAAGGAATTAAATGTATTTATAACAAGCTGACAAGAATTTAAGAACGTCGTGTGAGGCAGAGGGTTCGCCAGCAGCAGTGGGAACAAATGCATGATGGGAAAAACGCTCCAACAGTGTATCTTTGGTAATAAGACTTCCTGTTATCCTCAAAATATATACAAAATGACAACATTCCTGTTCATAATGTAATGAATCAACATAATAGAGACTTAAATTTGTGCAACATGCTTTAGTAAGCTGGCGCCACACGGAGGGTTTCCCCCCCTAGTTGGGTTCCCTGCTGGGTGACGGTCTGACCTGAACGAAGCTGATCCTGTTTCAGATACAGAGAAATCCCTGCACACCGTTCAGGTGGAGGATCAGACGTTACACCTGCTGCTATTTAAAGCCTGTAGTTAAAATGAGCTCGCTGTCCTCTCGTTTCTAGAGACGGCTGAGCCGACGGGGGGGGACACGAACCCCATCCATCTGGAGCGGAGTGATCGTAACGACAGAGGTAAATTCCATCAGCATCTGATTCTATCGAGCCTTTAATACCAACATTTGGTGATGAAGTAAATAGTGATCAGAGATGAGCTTCAATTCCACCTTTTTCCTACAAATGTTTAATTTGGCAGCAGGAGAGAAATGTTTGAGAAAAGGTGATCTTCCGGTTGGTGTGTTTTTGCCTCTGACCCTGATTTTAAGCCCTTAATCCCAGCCATTCCTCTGTACTTCAGCTGTAGTATTAGTCTCCTGGACCCTTCGACCCCTAGGAGCAGAATGTGGGCCCCCCTGCTCCGCACCGCTTCACCGTTCATCCTGTAACAACCAGGGCTTTGGCCTCGTGGGTCTGTTCAGCTCACGTGTGAAGCGTGTTCAAAAGAGTTTCCTCTGTCCTGCATCCCTTTGAGCCCTCAGGGGTCAAAGGTTACAGTGTGTCAGAGCAGAACTGGGTCATCAGGGATGCAGTGACGAACTGACTCCAGTCATGTCATACAATTAAATGACAGCTTTCAATGCCTGCAAACAAACATCCTCAAAAAACTTGATATTTATCTCATTTTACCTCATTTAAAATGCTCACCTGCTGATCAGAGATCAATAATCTCATTGGTTTAATAGTTGCTGATAAGATTTTTTGTTCTGTCCCTCTGCAGGACCCTTGTTCTTCCTTAGCTGTCTGAGTTTTGTCATCGGTGCAGCAACGCTCTATTATTACAGAGGTGAGTCAGACAGGAGGACTTCACTCTTATTTATTTTGGATATTTGCCCTTAATTTAAATATTCTTGGTGTGTATTTGCATCCAAATCGCTTCTATTCATATTTCCATTCTGTTAGTGTTTACAGTTTTCTCCACAGTTCTTAAAGCTCTTCTTTGTCCTCTGTTTCCGCCCACAGAGGATGAGACGCTGCTCCACACCGGACCGTTTCTTCACCGATCTGCAGCAACACTTAGTAATGACGTTTTCGTTTCCTATGCTTAGGTTGGAAAATGAGAAAAAAATAAGCAGTTTAGCTGTTGGAATAGCAAATATTATCCCTTTGAAATGAACAAGCCATGAAATGTGAAGCTTTGCTGTGCCAAACGAAAATACTCTTTTTTTAATCACAGAGAAGCAGACATTGAGTCATGTTGTTCATTAATTTCCACAGCTCAAGTCTGTTTAAATGGAAAAACCTAATCTTTTACTGTAATAATTGTATCTGTGAAACTGACATGAATTCATCCGTTAATTCCACTCAGAAATTTGACTGGAATTTAATTTAAAATAACTGGATGTGACTGCTCTACACCGGTGTTTCCAACCCTCAGATTCAAACGAGCTGCAGGTCCAGTGGCTTGAGTTAAATGTTAAAAAGAAATAAAGCAAACCATATTTTTTGACATCATTTGGAGTTTTTTAATATGAAAAAAGGAAAAACACATAGAAATGAATGAACTTCATCGACACTAAATGTTTGCTGCTCGATCATAAAGAAAATCTCACACTCCAACAAACCTAATAGATCATCTATAAATACAAACACTAGAGGGCGCTGTAGCCCCACTCTGCTCCAGTGGGTGACTGATGGAGTGTTCTGGTGCTCCATAACAATGACAGATCGAGGGCAGCAGACAGGCCTCATTCATTAATAATGACAATCAGAGTGATTGAACCATACAGACAACTGAATTAAGAGCTGAATCAGACATGGTTAAACTGCTGAGGTGGAGCGGCGTTCAGGGCCGATGCATCAAATCCTCTCCTGGCGCCGCCTCAGCTATTTTTATAATAATGAATCGGAGAGAAATCGTCCCGGTGATTTACCGTTAAATGGAGAACAGCTCAGGAATCTGATCGCAGATCGCGAAGCCTCCAACTCCTCTTCGTCAAGAGCAACAGATGAGCGAGGGGAGGCAGAGACAGGACGGATGGGGAGGTGTTGAAGTGGGCTTGGAAGTTTCCCAAGGGTGATTGTGAAAGTGTGAATCCTGGCATCCATGTTTCCATCAGCGAGCTATTATTGGTTTCCCTTCATCTGACCCAAAAACCCACGTTCCCCCCAAACAGAGCCAGGTTTTTACCCTCTCAGGCCCTAGTTAGGGCCGGGAGTGTAGCTCCCATAGACACAACCAGTGTGTGTGTGTGTGTGTGTGTGTGTGTGTGTGTGTGTGTGTGTGTGTGTGTGTGTGTGTGTGTGTGTGTGTGTGTGTGTGTGTGTGTGTGTGTGTGTGTGTGTGTGTGTGTGTGTGTGTGTGTATCTATATATACTGATCTGCCTCGAGTGGAGCTGTGTGTGTCATAAATCTGGCTCTTGGCTCGTCTGGCAGTTTCCAAGGTTACCACTGATAGTTGTGGAGGAGGAGGAGGAGGAGGACCACGTTGTGACGCTGGTTTGTAATCTGGAAACTGCTTTGTCACAGTTGTATTCCAGACATTCTAGATGCACAAGAGTTCTGCTCCAAGATCATGTGAACTGTGCTGATCCAGTCGTGTGTGGCGACTGATCGAGTTCCGGTGACCCTTCTGGACCCCGGTCTGATGAAGGTTTAGGGCACAACCAAACCTCGCTGTAACTAAACGTTGGGTGTGATGCCTGCAGCCGGGGCAGATGCGATGCCTGCAGCCGGGGCAGATGCGATGCCTGCAGCCGGGGCAGATGTGTGTGTCAGGCGGGCGCGGTGGAAGTAGGTCGGAGCGTACGGTCACGTGAGGCGGGCCCCGCTCTGAATGCTTCTGCTCAGCGGGGCGATCAGACCTCGAGGTTGGGGCCGTCTGATAAAAGAAGAACTCGTGACAGTTTTTTTATCGTCATCTGTGATTAAAAACTGAAGCGCGTTCAGCGTTTGTGCTGGTGTACCTGGACAGCGCTCGAGGTCGCAGCCAAGGAGACAGACGGTTTAAGGTCACATGAGCTGGCCTGCCATTGTCTGGTGTTTGTCCGTCAGGAACAACGGCCGTGTTGTGGACACACCAGACCCCGTCATCACATCTGCCCCGCTCCTGTTTACCGGTTGCTGCAGCGCCGGACAATGACGTCCTCCCAACTGAACAGTGGACGCTTTTCATTTTTCCAGTTGTTTGGAAATTTCTCTGAGAGCCTGGAGAGGTCAGTGTGTTTGTAGGTCAGGTAGGGGGTCGTAAAGGTCAGGTCAGGGAGGGACGAGCACCAGAAACCTGCTGACTGGGTGGATGTCTATAGCAGCAAACTGCACACTGAGGCAGGAGAGAAAACACCCTTCTGAATAGAGAGGGGAGCAGAGAAGGGGGGGGGGGCATAAAGGACGAAGAATACCTGAACGGTCAGTCGGTCAGCTGACTCCTGAAGCTGTGATGAAGATGTTGACGACCATGATCATGAAAATCAGACCTGTGACCAAGGTTTCTATGAAGTTCAGCCTCTGATGCTTCTGCTCATCGTTCGGGTTCCAGCGAACTATAAAAAATAAGAAAACGGAATAAAATATGACAACACACACACACACACACACACACACACACACACACACACACACACCCAATGGACGTATCACAAACGTCAGCAAACTACTTTATTCTGGGGCTCGGGCCAAGTCATTAGAGCCAGATTTACTATCAGCCATAATTCAGTGTGTTAATTCTGGGTTCAGGGGGTTCACATAGAAATACTTCACTAAGAAAAGGAAAATAAAGAAAAAGGAACGCTGAAGGATTTTACAGTTAGGATTAAAAAAACAGCCCTTGTACAATTTAAATTAAAGTTATCATAATTAATGACAAGAAAAGCTAATTTACTGCATTTATGAATTTTGGAAATTTGTGAATTAGGAAAATATGTCTTAAGTAATAATCTCATATTTTAAAAATATGTATATATACAGTAAATATATATTTTTTACTTAATTAAATTTGTTACATTCATTATATGGATATGGACAATGATTCAAGTAAAAGTAAATAACAAAAAAGATTTTAAAAATGATATTTCAAGTGATTAGCTTTGGTTATGTTGATTTGACAAAAATATACTTACCATTATTTTATTATTACCACTGCGGTAATTCATTATTTTCCTAATTCTGAGAATTATCAATAAAAACCGAGAACTGAAGACAGATAAGAAGTTACAGGTGTGTTTCTGAAAATTATACACAGATGTAATTTGGGGTCTTAGAGACTCCAGATGTCAAATCCAGTTAAATAGGATTCCTTCTTCTTTTATATATATGATTAGTGTTGAAAACTGTTTACCCAAAGTCCTGTGTGGAGTTTTGTAATGGAAGATTTGAAGCTCTTTTTTTTTTTTAAATAAGACCTCTGACAGGGAGGACAAGCGTTCTGGGGCATAAATGAGTCGTGACAGGAGAAAATAAAACTACACAGCTGTAAATTTGTTAGTTAATGAAGTGAAACAAAACTCCTTCTGATGAGCAGAAGCCCAGCATGACAACAAGTTTCTGGTTTACAATAATTACAGGAGATTTATTTCACCCGTCACCTCATTTGATAACTATGATCTGAATACTATGATGAACTAATGATGACATGGTAACTGAGGTGTTCTACATGTGATCTACATGTGTGTGTACAGGCCAACGCCGTGTGTGTGTGTGTGTGTGTGTGTGTGTGTGTGTGTGTGTTGCCTGATCTGCTCGGGGTGCGTTGTGGTGATGGTGGTATGTAGGTCACTGTCATCATGCACCACCAGTTCCATTAGACAGAGCTGTGTGTGTGTGTGTGTGTGTGTGTGTGTGTGTGTGTGGGTGTGTGTGTGTGTGTGTGTGTGTGTGTGTGTGTGTGTGTGTGTGTGTGTGTGTGTGTGTGTGTGTGTTCAAGGAAGATGAAGAAACAAAATGAAAAGAGCTTTGAGAATTTGACGTGTCTGATATTGTGGTGCAAATGAGTGGGGTCTCTGTAGGGGGTCAAAGGTCAAAATGTATCATGATTTCTTATGATGATTTGTATTCTGTTATTTTTCCAGGTGGGACAGACAGTGTGTCCCATGTGTCTTCTAGTGTGTACATTCATTGTGACTCCCTCACTGCTCACACAAACCTCTGATGGCCGTTAAAGAGCAGAACTCACACAGAAGTTCCATCAAATTGAAATGAAATCCAAACATTTCAAGACGTTCTTTGAGAACGGCCTCAACCCGCCTTTGTCACAGCAGACACCGAGTGGCCCCCGGCTGACGCTGGGCTGTCGGGAGTCAGTGAACGCAGCACCAATCAATCCTGCAGGACCAGGTAGACGAGACGGAACAAAAGGAGAGCAGTGACGCCTGGAACCAAAAGGCCTCCGCAGGTGTCGCTTTTCTCACCTGTGGAGATAAGCAGGACCCCGACTGGGGGCTGCAGACAAAGGGGGAGTCTGATTAGGGTGACGACGGGGACATAAAAGGAGTTTGGCCCCCCCATCCAGTGCCACCTTCAGCTGGGATGTGTTCATCAGGCTCTCAGCCGCTGGTTCATATTCAAAGGGGCCGGGCTGCTGGGGCGAGCATCTGGGTGAGAGACCTGGGGGGGGGGTTAGGGGGGGTAATGCTTGAAAGAACTGGAAATAAACAGAAAGGCGTGCTCCGTCCTGCCGCGTCGCTCCTGCGATGGGACGAGGAGGCGGCGCAGTCATTGGGGGGGGCCCCAGTCATTGGGGGGTCCAGTCATCGGGGGGGGGCAGCCATTCGGGGGGCCAGCTATCGGGGGGGGGGCAGCCATTGGGGGGGCAGCCATCGGGGGGGGCCAGCCATCGGGGGGGGCCAGTCATCGGGCCTTTGGTAATTGTGAACTTCCTGCGCGCTGATGTCGAGGGTCTGGGTATCATTCTGACCTCATCACCATGACAGTCACCTGACCTCTGAAAACAGAACCATTAGTACAGCAGAGATGCTGACACACTGAGGATCCACTAAAACACAGTGAACACACACACACACACACACACACACACACACACACACGTGTTTAAGGCGTTTCCTACCCGCCGTGGATTCCTGTCATCGTGTCTGCGGGTGTTTCAAGCACCACGCGTGGCTGCGAGGCTCGTCTCCCGGTCTGGTTGTCTGGTTTGTGTTTGCAGACGTCCTGCTGGAGGCTGATGCTCTGATCCTTCCTGCCCCCACATCCTCACCTCCAGGACAGAGGCTGACACATTTAACCCGTTGGGAACCTAGAGACGCTCTTTTTATGGCAACATCCTGGCAGGCCTAGCGGGTAACACCGAATCCCATTACGATTCAATTACCTTTATTATATTCTATATTCTATATAGCAGGGACTTGTTTCCACCACGTGTCGGTCAACAGTTGATGAACGACAGCATCAAAAATCCCCTCAATTATAAAGTGAACTGTAAATTCAACTGATCCCTGTGTGGCTGATGGTTATGCAACAAAAGCTGGGTTTTGTTTGTGAATCTGCTCCATCCCAGTGGACTCTGTACCACCAGGAGACAAACACGGTGTGGGTCAACAGTCCGCTGGGGGATAAATAAGAAATCAGTCACATTTGAAATACGGGAAAGGCATCCTTTACGGGTTAAACTGCTGCTGACCTGCTGGTCGATGTCTCGGTGGAGCCTGGAGATGCGATCGCACCGAGGCCGAAGGAAAGGGCAGGATCACATGTTGTGTGCGAGCAGGCAGTAATCAGCAGCGTCTCCCCCCCGTCACTGGAGCCGTCCCTCTTCCCCACACACACCCCTGCAGCTGCAGAGCAGAGCCGGTCTGGGACGAACCAAACACACGGTATGAACCGTCTTCCCTCTGATGAGGACAGAGACAATACCAGAGCTGCACCCTCTAATTTGCCCCCGGGTGGGCGACAGGCTGAATTACAATGTCTTCAGTAGATTTGCAGCAATCTCCTGGCATGGCTGAGTGTATTTAAGAAGGGGAAGAACAAACTGCAGAAGGTGTGGTGGGGCTGCCAGAGAGCAGCGACTGCTCTTCTGGCAGCAATGATCTCCATGAATTATTGTTTGAGAGCAGCTCTCGCAGTGGCTGGAGGAGATATCCTGACTCTTCTGAACAGGCCAATCCTCCATCTGATGATGAAGCTGTTGTTATTTTAGATTTTATACCCCATCTTCTTCACTCTGACGTCCTAGTCATGGCTGACAGCGAGGCTCGTGCAGAAGTGTTGAGCAGCGCTTCAAAACATGTTTCCCTGCATTCCAGAGGAGGATCAGCGGTGAGATGTGGTGAGGTGACGGATGTGTGCCAAACGCCACAAAATGGAACGCTGTCATGATGTGTCAGGTTCAGCCATTTTATTCTCACAGGCTGGCTGTTCAAAGGAAAGCCCCCCCCCGTCAACAGAGCGCAGTTAGATAATGCTGGTGGGAAGAATGTGCAAACAGCCAATGACGCTTCTTCAACAAGGCTTGTCCACATATAGTAAACCTACTGCAAGTGGAATAAGATCACAACTACAGGCTTGTTTCATTTGGATAACACCTGAAATAGAAAAAAAAACATATTTGAATAATTCCCCTTTGGGATTATTAAAGCATTCATTCTTTCATATTTAGGGTATAAACTCCTCCGTCTAAAATGAAAGGCTCTCATTATGTCAGTCGTTCTAGGATGGCCCAAAGTTTCAACGCTTAATTTTGCGATGAATTATTCACGCTGCATTTCTTGTCTGAAATGAACTCAGGGGACAAACCAAGGAGAAAGAGTGAGTGGAAGGGGGACGGCGGGGAAAAGGAAAAAGTTGTTTGAATCCACATTAATTCTGGATTCTGCTTCACAGCGGACCAGAAGATAGATTCCTCCAACAATATTTAATCCATAGCGCTCACTGCAGCATCTGATCACACTGTCAGGTAGTTTATTAATACAGGACTTCAGATAAATGCTGCTGCATTCAGAGGTATAACATCATTAAACCCATCTGTTAAACAGAGTTCCAGAAGTGAATGGAGTGGGTGGTGTAAGTGGAAACACTGAAAATGCAGTTAAATTGTGCAGAATAACAGAATGGAGAGGTTTAAAAAATAAAACACAGGGTGATATGAGGAACAATCAGGCAAAAAGAGTTTTAGTGCAGCGTTTTATCTGCGTCTTTAGATCCTGATACATGAAAAATGTGGTGTCCCATCATAAATAACTATCTGTGTCTCTTCCTCTGGGCGGTTGCAATGCAGCTTCTGGTAGGGCTCCATTTTCTAAATTCCAGAGGTTTTTACGGAATCTTAAATCTAAATGAACCATAAAATGTTTCTTCATTGTGTTTTCAAAGACCAAGAAATCCAAGCAAACAAGGCGGGTGGAAAAAAAACCCGTTCGGTTTGCAGAAGTAAGAGCAAACTTTTCTCATGCTGTCACTGATTACAGTTTAGCTAAATGCCAGTTTGTGTCTTACTGGGAGAGCTGGTCATGAATATCATGTTCCCTCCACTCCAGGATCTGACATGTAGAAAGCTCTTTACAGCAACTATGAAAGGCACCACTTAGGACATGGTGAGACCCTGCATTTATTATTTAGCTAATGCTGCTGTTCAGCAACATGATGAAAAAGCAAATGAACTTGTATCTGTAAATGCATGTGGGTGTGTGTGTGTGTGTGTGTGTGTGTGTTTGTGTGTGTCTGTTTGTGTGTGTTTGTGTGTGTGTGTGTCTCCCATTCTTTTGTTTTTTTCCTTGAACATCAGCACTTCTTTGCTCTCCATCCATCATTTCCTATCAACAGGCTCCCTCTCTCACTCGCCTCCGACTCCGGCCCTCCTCCAGATGAGCATCGACCACACTGGAAATCTAATTTCCACGATTCTCTGCAGGGATTTCAGTTTTACGACTTCATGCAGTGTGAAAGCCAACATGACTGTTTCATAACACGGTCAATCGGTCAGAGAGAAACGCTTTCATAGTTGAGAGAAAGTTGCCAAAAGGATGAAGACTCTTTCTGGCGGAGACGCTGATTGGTCTTTGGTTTCAGTGTGACACAGGTACAGACAGTAAAACCCTCTGTAAAGCCTTCACTCCACAAAACAACCATGAACTGACTCCATTCTCTTTGGCTCACACTGCTGGGACACTGTAAATGAAACCAACTGCTCATTTTATTGACCGTAAGAGTTTTACATTCTGAATGTATTGGCTGAGCACCGAGAGATAGGAAGAACCTCTTTCTCTCCCTCTACCTCCTCCCCCCTTCATCACACATACATTTACACATCTAAAATTAATTGGCGCTATTAAGAAAGTGCACATGAAGATGAGATTGTGAAGCCCATATCCCCGGCTTGTAAAACTAGATGCAACTCAAAACGACAATGCATCGCAATTACTCATCAAATGGCAACGTTAACGGCCACATAAAACATTATACATGCTTGGTGTCCAGCAACAAGCAAGTAGTGGATGATAGGATGTAAAAGTGAAAAGTCTGCACGTGTTAGTGTGAGCATTTTGGCCAGTCAAGTGGAAAAAAGAAGCACATTCATTATTCAATACCTCAAGCTTTAACTGAGCCAAACTCTCCCCTGATTCAGCTCACCTGAAAAAGACACAGAATTCTTTTAAAATGTTTTTTAACCAACTTGTTTCTGTCAATCCATGCATAAAAAATGGCTCTGGCTTCAGGAATTAACCCATAATTAAATCAACATGTCTGATGAGGCGTAAGCAATAAAAGTATTAATAGGCCATGTTTAATACCTTTTGTAATTAATGCTGACCACTGCAATGAGTTTCACTCAATCTATATGCATTTGATTCCCCTATGATTAGATTTGAATTTGGCTGTAGCTGTTGGCTGGGAAGTAAGAATGAAAAACAGAGGGTAGGGAAAGGTTGCATTGATTCTATCCATGCAAGACATAATTATTTACAGTTGTCACAACTTATGATGACAAATGACTGAACTACAAACACGGCGGAAATCTGGATCCTGTTTCCCTCAGAAAGAAAAAGCGTTCCAGCTCTTACCTCAGTCCCACTTTCCCTGTTCCTGCTGATGTTCATCGTTTCCCCACATGCATGCTCCACTGCTGCTGCTCAGCTGCAGCTCTCAGCGGGCTGCGGAGCGTCTTGCTGTAATGGGAGATGATGGGATGGCAGCTGCATGTGGAGTGAATGAACCGAGAGTAGGGGATGCACATGCAGCAAATGTCACACAATGTTATATTTATTCATTCATTTATTCATTCATTTATTCATTCATTTATTTATTTAGGAAAGCTGTGATGTGAGCCGTAAAGGAGACACGTGATTGGATGTGGAGCTGGTGAAATATATTAGTGGTGTTTTCTGTGGAATAAAGAAGTTTTTTGCGTGCATAGATTTCCAGGTTTGCGGGTCTTTTCACACAGGACGACCCGGGAGTCGCGGTGCAGCAGCGTGAGTGTGCGCTGCCTCCGCGCTGCCTCCGCGCTGCCTCCGCGCTGCCTCCGCGCTGCCTCCGCGCTGCCTCCGCGCTGCCTCCGCGCTGCCTCCGCGCTGCCTCCGCGCTGCCTCCGCGCTGCCTCCGCGCTGCCTCCGCGCTGCCTCCGCGCTGCCTCCGCGCTGCCTCCGCGCTGCCTCCGCGCTGCCTCCGCGCTGCCCCAGCGCGCCGCGCCATTGGCCGGTCGCTCCGGTCGTAACCAGGGGCGTGGAGCCGTGCGGACTGAATGGGAAACACGTTTGTGCTGCTCGCCGCTGCATTAACCGGACCGAGACGGTAACGGGCGCAGAGAGCCGTCGGCGTGAGTTGAATTAAACACCGGGGGATGGACGCCAGACGAGAAGCCCGTGACGTAACGCGACCGGGCCGGACTGACTGAAAGCCCCGCGTGCGGCGGCCACGCACGAGCTCGGTGTCGCGAGCTGCTGGACCAACAGGAGGCAGAGAGGATGCCGGGAGGTCGGACAGATAAATAAGGTCTCTTCAGTCAATCGGAAGTGAATATTTTCATTCATAAATGAGTTAAATCCCATTTTTCTGCGGTAGCTCCTCGTCAGTTGCGGATTGGTCGAAACAATCAGGGCGTTTAAATACAGTAAGTAAATCAATAAATCAATCAATAAATCAATAAAGTCTAACGTTAGCCGGGCTCGTGCGCCCGGCTGTCGCGAGCCCGGCTGGTTTTTCCCGGGGTTCGTTTGTTTCATCTTTTAAAACTCCGCCCGTCGCTTCGGACGTCGCTTCGGTGTGACTGTCACCAAACATCGGTGTTTACCGGCGGGGCGGCTGTTGGCTGACGGTGACGGTGAGTTCCGGTTAGCCTGACGGTTGTGACTCAGGTGAACTCGTGTCGTTACAGCAGCTAGCTCTTCACCTGGCCGACGTTAGCTAGTTCTGACGTTAGCACCGCTGTTGACTCGGGGACTGTTTTCCGTCCACCTGCGTCCACGCCCCGCCTCAGGCTGAGCCTGGGCAGCGGGACATGTTGGCTAATGTTTCACTAACCGGCAGCATTTCTATCGCAGCGCTTCATATCGGATGAATCTCGTCGATGCCATCCCTCCGGGTGATGTGATGGGCTCCTGCGGGCAAACTGCGTCCCCGAGTGGGCGCTGAAGGTACTCGTCTCAGAATTTACATGTCGGCCAGTCTAGCCATGCCACGAATGGCCTGGAACCCAAAGCAGCAGAACTTTTAAACCACCATGGAGCCGGAGGTGAAGTTAGACTCCGAGGACCAGCAGAAACTGAAATATCCATCAGTGGAAAGCTCTCGGAATGCCCTGGCCGCTAATTTGTATGAGACCATGGATGATGAAGATGTCAGTCTTCAGGACTCTGTTGTGAGAGGTGGAAGTGACCCCAGTGTGTCCTCGGGTTATCAGCGGAATGGGCACCAGAGATTCATCAGGAGAAGTCTGTGGTTCTCCGACGCTGATGATCAAACCTTTGAAACGCTCGAGTGTGATAACAGGAGTAAGGTCCTAAACATAAATCTTCGAACGATCGTGGACAGGACGCATGGGACTAGTTGTAGGATTCAGGAAAGTTCCAGCACTGAAAGTCAAGTTGGCCAAAAAGACAGTGCAACAGAAAGCGCCAGTGCCGATGAGGAGAGGGAGAAAGGTACAGGAGATGTTTTAAATCATACTCCCAATGATGCTGGTAAAGCTGCTGTCAAGGCGGCAAGTGAGGAGAATGAGGAAGAGGCAGAGATGAAAGCAGTCTCTACATCCCCGGGAGGAAGATTCCTCAAATTTGACATTGAGCTGGGGAGAGGGTCTTTCAAGACTGTCTACAAGGGCCTGGATACGGAGACTTGGGTGGAAGTTGCCTGGTGTGAGCTGCAGGTAAAAACACTCATTCTCATAGGAACCATTCCCAGCAATACTTTGTCAATCATATATTCAGCTACCATATATATATCAAGCTTTTTCTGACACTAATCATAACACTTTCAAAAGTTTCTGTCAATTTAGTGACTTGTAATTTTTACATTTTTGTATTTTATTTTGATTTGCTCACCGTGAAAGTTTGTCTTCAGCCATATTATTAGATGAATGCATCTCATAGGAAACCCTCTGTGAACTTAAACATATTACAATATCTAATGGTCTTGTCTTCAGGGAGCTGTCAATCACAGATAGTCTCATGAGAGAGTCCACTAAGTTGCAAATGGGTTGCCACTAAAATTTAAATGGTTTACTGTGGAAGAGTGATTGACACCCATTAGATGCTGACATGGAGAGACACACACCCCACCGTAATGTAGTGATCAGCACTTTTGCAAAGGTGCAAGGAGAGTCTGTCTTGTCTTGCGTTGCACAGACACAGGGAAATCACCAGCTTAGACTGTGCAAAGGTATTAACTAATTATTTCCGTCCTTTGAGACTACAGGAGGGATTATCTCCGTCTCCCTCGTACTCTCCCAGGAGGCTTATGGTGTACTATATGTGCTGGCTCCAACAACGATAAAGAAATGTACCACAATTTGAAGTATGCTTCACATTGAAATGGTTACTGATTCCTATTCAACAGTTTACTTTCAACCACCCTTCTTTTTTGCCCCAATCATTTGCCCAGTTGACAACACAGTGACTCTGAGTACACTTCACAGATTGGACGGTGCTTGGACAGTGTTGTGTATTCTCCTCCAACATCGTGTTTGTATGTTTTGAGCGGTGCTATTCCCTGCCTCCCCCCCTCTGTGCAACAGGAGGGAGACAGACAGGAAGCAGCTGAAGCACGCTGTAGCCTGCTGGGTACCGTGTGGCGTTCCTGGGCCTCAATGAATACTGATGCCTAGGGTACTGAAAACATGCTGCGTCATTAATGTAAGAGACTCAATATTGAAAACTCTTTGATTTTCTTTTTTTATATTGCTGTAGCATTGCGACGTGTTGACGTCTCATAACTGGAAGATAATCTGCCATTAGCGACAAGTAAAGATCTAGTAGTGGTGAAAAGCGTGATGACTTCACTTGGTTGATGATGTCATGCAGACAGATAACAGCATCTGGCATCTGAGCAATCCCACATCTCCCTCATCCTGACGACTGTGAGCTACAATTAGACCCAGTGGATTATAGCTTGCAGAAGTGGATGCAATTTGCTGTGTTTTATTCTCCCCTTGTGACAGATATTAAAACTCCCCCTAGTGGACGGTCAATAATTGATGTTAATCACAAGAGAGAGGGTTCTTAGCAGCAATCATGTTCTTATTTCAACTGGTCTCTCATGTAGTACAAGGAAGCATTGAACCACCAGTATTAGATAAAATCTGTTGAATTAAAAAAATGCAATCTATAAGCAGCATTTGTTGAGCCTCACTTTGTGCAGAATTGCTTCTGATCTCATTTTAATAAACCACGAGTGAGTTGAAGCATCCAAATTTTTTATGATAAACTACTGAATATTTAACCGTCACAGTGACGATTGATGTGGTATTTTTTTCCATCAGTCATTTTTTTTCTTCTTGATACATAGCACTAAAGATGGATTGTGATGTAAGATTATTAATAATATAGAAATTTGAAGGTTTTAATATGATAATTTGTTGATTGTATTTATTTCTGACAGTATTGCAAACTATGTCTTTGTTGGCTTGATAAAGCACTACAAATTTTAGTTAATGTTTAAGATGTAACATTATATAATATGTTTTATAGATATTAGTTGATCGTTAAATTGTCGTTATTGATCATCCGACCTCAGATGTCTTAGTTTGTGATAGAAATAGTTTAAAATCAAGAGTATATTCAATTACATTTTTTTAAATACTGAGAAAATGTGATAAATTTCACTTTAGGAATCTGTTAACTGGGTAGAATTGATTAAAGTTGAATTAGAATTGATCGATATAGTTCATAGCACTGTTGCCTCACAGTAAGAAAATTGTAGGTTCAAATTCCCCTGTGGAGTCTGCATGGTTTCCCTGTTTCTCCGTGTGGGGTCTTCCCACCACCTCCCACAGCCCAGAAACATTCACCATACATGAATTAGGGAGTCCAAATTCCCCATATGTGCGAATGTTTAGTCTCATTGTTCTGTTTTAAATTCAATAATCCTGCAAGTGCAGATATTATCTGGTCCTAACGTAATGAAGATGTTGTGACTCTGTTTTGTGAGCTTACTCTTTTGTTTCTCGTGTCGGTGATTCCATCTTTATCTTGAAAAAAAATGATGGAAATGGAAGATGGAGGAGGCGTCTGTGATTTTCCACTGTTTTCCTTTCTTTCATTGGTCACATGGCTTTCTTGCCTGAACTTTTAATCTGGTCTTGTTTATTCTTTTTCACTCCCGCCTCTCTCTTCTCTCTGTCACACACACAAACCCACACACACACACACACACACACACACACACACACACACACACACACACACACACACACACACACACACACACACACACACACTTTCTATCTTTTTCTTCATGGAAATGCTCTCTATTTTTTTGTCTCTTGGTTTTCCGTGTTTGTCTTTCTTTATGTTTACTCTGTCTCTTTCTTTTTCGTTCTATCACTTTTTCTTTCTGACATACACGTCCACTGCCCTGTTCGTCTCCCCCGCATGTCTGTTTTTTGCCATGCTGCTGGCATAATGCTGTTGTCTTTGTCTCAGGCGAGGATGCCTGTTGTTTTTCAATGCTGAGAGGAAACACTTACCGGTGTTTCTGTTTGCACAATTCTATCATTCATCTCTGAATGTTGTTCTTCAAACTCTGGAAACTTCCCGTTTTTGCCAATTGTAGCTCTGTTAAGGAAAATTTATCTTAGTTGAATGCTTTGCACAGACTCGTAGACACAGTTTACTTCTTTGTGCAAACCTTTCTGTGGTATTTGGCACAGGGCTTGCTCTGTAGATTAAATCTTTGTCTCAGTGTGTGTGAATGCAGGATTGGCAATGATTCAGTGATGGTGGCATGAAGCTGCCTGACTATGGATGTTTGCTGGAGATTTGGCCATTCTTGAAAGAGAAAAACACAGCAAATAACACTGAATCACGCTGTCATTGGTTTCAAACCCAAGAAATTGCTGCAATTCTTGAGCCATGTTAAAGGATGACATTGCTTTTCTTGGTCTTTATGGTTGTCTCCTCAGATTAACACAAAGCAAGTAGAAAGTGCTAACAACAAGAACAAAGATTCTAAATTAGGTCATTGGTTACAGCCCATTTGCCATTAGGCACAAGAAAACAGGGACAGCCAGACCCAATAAGCTGAACTAACTGAGTTGACAGTGGCCTCATCAGCGATTCCTGATCTTCCAAGTAAAGAGCCTGAAGGTGGAAGGTTAAGGGCTTGTTAGTGTGACAACATGAGCTCTGGCCAGGACAGATTTATAAAAAGGGCAAGAATCTACTTCATACAAGTACTAACTCACAATCTGCATGGGAGGTAAGAGATTACAATGATTTGAATGAAAAATGTCTCGAGTATTTACACCATATGAGTAAAAGTTGGACATTTTCAATCCTGTCTACAACGTAGTTGTTTTTGATTGTGCAACGCAGGGTCCAGAACACTGGTACCAAACACACAACTGCTACCTAAAACAGTTCTGCAATTAATGACAGTAGTCGAAGAGACCGCAAGTTACATTTTTGCAAGTTTAGACTGTTCTAATAAAAAAATTCTCTTTCATATGTTTAGAGGAATGAGCTCAGGATATATTTGTAGATTCTCAGTTTTGTCAGATGTTTCCTTTTATTGCTTTTCACGTCAGTGCTTATGGTTTTGTGAATTAAATTATTATTATCAAAGTACTTGGTCTGAGTACTCTGTGACAAAGCATTTTAGTTACAATACATTTCAGTCATACTGTCAAATTGTCATATTTGTGATTAAGTAATATGATGATTATTTTCTTTATAATTTGTTTGGTCTGTAAAGTACCAGAAGATGATAAAAAACAAATTTAACAGATTTAACTTTTAACTTCATGTCCAGAATGTCCACCTTTCCAAAAACAATAAGATGAAGTCTACGTATACAATTCATCAAGTAACACAATGTTTGCAATTTGAATTTATGTTAATTGACTAATTGATTAATAGGCTGATTGTTTTTAGCTCCATGTAGCCAAGTTTCGTTGTAATTCAGAATGCTGCTGTCATGCTCTCATCATTGATCGTAGAGGGTTTGTGTGAGCGGCCTCCAAAGACACCTCTTTTGCACACATTTGCTCCTGTAATCTAACCTTCAATTGAAGATTAAGGCCTCTAACCTCTGACCTCCTCTAGCAAGAGAGACGCCACAGCTTCTCATTAAGACTAGTAATTTCTTTTGGAATTTAAGATCACCTCTGGAACATCTCTTTATCCTGTTATTTTACTGCTTTGGCTATGAGAATGAATAACTTTTTACTTTCAACACACACTGTAGGTTTCTTCTTTGCCACTAAGCTCTTTTATATAATAAGTGCTAAACAAATGGTCACACAGTAGCAGCTTAAATCTAACTACTTTTAACAGCTCAATTGATATGTAAAGCTTCTTATGTTTGAGCTGTGCAGGATGGATGAAGACAGTTTTTCAGTTTAGCTCAAGTAACATCTAAATATGGAGGTACATGTCTTATTTTCCGGTTTACTGTGAAACCTGATAAATTTAAGGCGTCTTTTTGTGCTATGAATTATGATGTTTGAACCTGACAATGTTATTGGACAGGGGTGTCGTGCTAGCATGTTCTCCTCCTGCGTTGTCTGTTATGTGGGTTAAGTTAGGGTTAGGTTTAGTACAGTTGGCAGTGATGCATATAACTGGTGTTTTGTCATTGTAACCAGATCGGTGTCAGTAAAGGTACTTTTGACAGCTGTTGTGTTGGAGCTTCTGCTGGATGCAGTGGGTAAAGCTGCTGCCTCAGCTAAGCCTTAATTAGAAATGCTAAAGCTAAGGAATTTTGGCTAATTCTGATCTTGACTAGAGCATCGCAATGAAAGTTAATTGATACCATTGATTTGTCTACATCAGTATTAATAGAATATATTTACTTGGTTAAATAGTTCAGATTTTCACCTGAAGATTAAAGGTTTTTTAATATCTTGATAATAGGTCATAATTGAGGAGGGTTTCCCATGCTGTATTTCCTCAAGAATCATAAGAATGCCATATGGTTAAAATATCTTCCTTTTGCTGCTTTTCTATGCTGATTTTCTCTTATTTTAAAAGATTGTGGACTGGTCAATAAATTGGCTGGCTTGGCTTATTGCACAAAATATTAGTAGTTAGATGAATCTGTGAAATTATTTTCCAATCACACCAAGGACACTTGTATTTTATTTCTGTCATTTATAAAGTGATTATATTTATGCAAAGCCATCATTTGATCCGGTATGCAGTTGTTACAGCCTAGCATAAACAGCATTAGTCTTTTGAAGTGGCAAGTGTGAAATTCATTTTTTTTCTCAAAGAACTGTTTGTTTCCCTACGCATTTAGGAAAGAGGTTTATGGAAGTTTAGCACGCCCTAATCCAGGTTTAGCTAACTCCAGGTCACAGCCGGACACATTCATAGACTTAAATATCTATGCAACAAACCAACATTGCACAAACACTGTCCTTTTACTTTTTCTAGTTATATTTTAGTCATTAGTGTGAGTGTGACATAGAATACTTATATCAGGGGATTTTCATCTTAAACACTGTTGGTTTTTTTCTTTTCAGCCTACTCTTTGTCTTTGGTTGGATGATTCATGAGCATCTTTGCTCTCAGCAGTCTCATCTCTACATCATTATCATAGTGTACCCCCCCCCCCCGAGTGCAAACATTCCATCTAACACAATCTGGGTGTCGATTAGCTGCCTGTTGGGCTAGGACTAAAATAGAGAGAGTGACCAGCATGTCCGCTGGCAAGATTTTCCTGCAGTCAATGACTGATGGGACACATTTCAGATGCAGACAGTCTGCTGGCTCATGGCTCGCGGTGCACCAGCCTCTGCTCCAGCAGTGGAATCACTGCAATACTCATCTGTTATTGGGGACTGGTGCAGAGGGCATGGTGCTCAAGTAATTCAGCAAATATTGTTCAGGCTGGCAACCAGGGTTCATGTCCCATGATTCCAAACATTGTCATTGTTGAATTAAGTTGTCGATAAGGCACAGCTTTAAGGTTTACATTCTGTTTGATTCCGCTCTCCGGTAAGGAGACCTGGATCAATGATCACACACTATTATTGTGACAGAAATGCTGCTTTTCATTGCATCGTTAAAAAAAGCTGTACTGAAGCCTGGTTGCTCTTTATGTGAGACAATGGTCTGCAATCTGAGAGTCTGGTTTTAGTGTGTTTTACAAGTAGATTCTGGGGTTACATTTTTTCTTTGTTAATCTCCTTAGCCAAATGTGGTCAAACATATTGAGTAGCTGGTTTTAGTCGTCTGGTTTTTATAGTAAATATTTTTGACAAGTTCTTTAAATTCACAGGAAATCCCTCATAGGCCAACTATTGTTACTAACTGCAAATTATGCTAATCTTTAGCTTGTTAACTAAGGATCAAGATGAGGCCATGTTAATGGTAAAAAGTGGGATTGTAATTAGGATCACAAAGCTTTGGAGAGACCAAGTTTGCACATTTTATTTTAGTGTAATTTGACTGCTGTACTTGTTACTAATAGGGAAACCTGTTGCCCTCCTAATAAGTTTACTTCCCGCTGGTTCACTGATCATGAAGACTGGAACATTAATTACGGATCTGTGAATTGAACTCAGGGGTGCAATAAAATAAATGTTTAAATGAGTATTTTAGGATTATGTTGTGTGATATGGTATCAGCTCCTCAACCATGGTTGACTAAAAGAGTACATTCAAGGATTTAAAGGACTGGCTTCGTCAAACCTTGAGATGTACAGAATCCAAAATGAGTACCAGTGCATTTGAAAATAAAATGTTTGTTTCCACACAGCCACAGTTTGTCCGATTTAGTCTGATCATTATGTCAGGAGCAAATATCCCATACAGCATTGAGTACTTTATGTTCACCAAAGGATTGGAGGATATGTCTTTGCTGATGAATTCCAGCTTCACTAGACTTAACACCCACATCAAGCAAATTACAGCGCTGAGTGTTGAAATATTTAGAATTTTATAATAATTTAAAGGCATGTTTTTTATGGAAACGTGTTTTAAGTGAGTAATCATGAATGAGTTCTCATTTTGAGCATACCTCACAATTTATACATTCTTGAGTATCTTTGTGAAAAATCTCAATGGAAATGGTGTCAAAGTCGTATGACTTCAGTTCCGATTGTTGGCCAAAGATATCCAAAAATACAACTTATGTCTGATTTTCACTGGATTTAGAAAAGTTCAGACTGCATGCAGTTTGTTCTGTTCATACTGCCATTAAAACGTCACGTGTGAGAAAAATACCAGACCTGGGCCTCATTTGTCATGCTGTGTGAACGGAGCCTTAGATTGATGCTGCAGAAAGGTGGTCTGTCTCACCACTAAACCCCCCCCCCACTACTTGGGATAATCCAATTCTATTAGTGGGTAATCAATAGTACAATCTCATCCTTCCATAGCCCCCCTCACTCCATGCGGCTCTTCTGTTCTGTTGAATCATCCTTTTCGTTAAGTACACAATTGAGCCTAAGATGTGTTTGCAAATATCAGGATGAAAAGATTGTTTTTTTTTCCTTTTTCATAATTTTCATTTGCTGCTTATACTTTCATTCATGACATCTGTTTGAAATTACTGGTAACTATAATTCCCCATAGTTTAGTAATTTTGTTAATTGGAGAGATGGATATTTCCATCTGCTTTGCAAATTCATGGTTTAAAACGTGTGTTTGCTCTGCTCTCTGTTTGAATTCCATGACCCAATAATCTGTCTATTAGGGTATCAAATATCATGACATAGCATGGTTGCTTCCTGATCCATTATATTACACATACAAACTCAAAATGTACTGTTTCCAGATAACAGGTCAAGCACGTGACTGAGACACATGTATGGCACATACTCCTGCAAAGTCACCAGGACCTACTATTCTAATCTATTACTTTGTCCCTCTTTCACCCGATGGTCCCAGTTGTTCTCTTTGACTCTGATATGTCAGCTGTGGAACTAACAGCCTTCAGCACACGGATGTGGGTGGTGGTAACATGGTGAAGCACATTTTAAAGATCTCTCCCTGCTAATGTTACAGCCTGTATTCCCTTGCTGTGCTTTCTGATATTGTGCTCTTGGCATGTGTTACCACATATGGGCGGTTTCACACTCACTATGGCAAGATGAGCCTTTCCTTTTAGTGATACATGCAGGACGCAGTTAAGATTCTAAACACAAATGTGCAGACGAACCTGGACCGATGAGCCTGTTTAAAATGCGAGTACTTCAGAGTAATTATAAAGCAGTTATGTGTTATATATTGATGGTTCTCTGATATGGTATTCATTCCCTGGTGTGTGTGTGTGTGTGTGTGTGTGTGTGTGTGTGTGTGTGTGTGTGTGGATGCCTATGGGAGTGGCAATCATCTAGTGTTTCGATGTGCACATGTTCTCTGTCTGTGTACCTCACCATGCTGTGCACAACAACTCTCTGAGCCGACATGTGGCTTCTGAATTATGCAGAATCCCCTAATGTCAGCTGAGAGGGAAAGTAGAAGTTGAATGAGGTGTGTGGAGGAGAGTGATTGGGACGCTGGGAATACTTTCGTGGGGGGTAGCGGGATTCCTGAGCAGAGATAAGACAGAGGGGTGTGACAGATAAAGCAGCAATCTGAGGAAAAATGTCAGGAAAATTGCAGTGCTGAAGAGGTAGAATGTGCTCTGAGCATTCTGTCTCATTGCTCTCTGCCTCTTCTTTTAGATATGTGCTTCAGGTGTACTTCAGTCCCTGTGTGCTCTTGTGAAGCAAAGAGTACTTTGGGATAACCTATCCCAATTTGGCCCCAGCCTTCCTTTGCACAGTTTGCCTCAGTAGAAAGTGTTCTCTGCAGAACTGAATTATTCATTGGACTTTTGAAGAGAGCAGTGAAAATCCCCTCCACACACACACACTCACACACTCACACACACATGGACACAAAACCTGACATGCCACATTCACGCATAGACACAAATCCTTTTCATGGTATCATCCACTCTTCTACACGTTGCATCATAGCATATTTTCGTTGTTGATATTCACTTGATTATTCTGGGCTCGCGTCTTTGGAGCTGTCTCATCTCACGAGAACCTCTATGTGGTTGAATAATTAAACATATCAGATCTTGCTAGGTTTGTTCCTCCAACTCATCTGTGCCGTTCGTCCCCGATGGGTGGGGTCGTCCCTCCAGTCCGTGCTTAGTGCTGAGTGCAGGCATTTGTTTGTTGCGTAAGTCGTTACCACAGCATTTAAAAAAAAAATCTCACTAAATCACTCTTAGGAAAAAAATACTCTGAGTGTGGTCTGCCTGAACATAGTAGGTATGAGAATGTGCTTCCTGTGTGCGAGAAGGGGGGGCATTGTTTGATGTATGGGGTGCAGAGAGGGAGATGGATTGCAGATATGGGGGGAGGGGTGGTCGGTAGATGAGAGAGGGAGCCAGCAAGTGAAGGAGATGTAGAAAGAAGGAAGGGATCGATGACTGATAACCTTTAGCTGCAGCGTAAGCGGGTGTGGCCATGTTAATGTGGGGGCTCATTTTCCTCCCAGTGACTGTGGTTTGCCACCCTTTATTGTCTCATTACTCACCCTTTGTGTTCTGAAGAAATGAACGGGAACAAATGTGAGCCTACATTTGACATTATGCTTCTTGTTTTAGCCACATGGATGATATTTAGGCTAAAAAAACAGATCCGGATTCCTCTCCATCACAACCCGCTGACTGCTTTGATACACATACTGCCCAATAAGAGATCTGCTCACACCCTGACAATAATCCCTCTCTTACATTCTAAACCATAACGAATGCATGAATTCAAACAGTACAAGAATGTGCCTCTGAGATTGTGGCCTTTGCCATCTGTTGGTTCCTGCGAAGCGAGTACGACGTACTGTACAGATAATTCGGGTTTTGTGTCCATTATTTCTTTTTTCTTTCTTGAAGGATCGTAAGCTGTCGAAAGTGGAGCGTCAGCGCTTCAAGGAAGAGGCAGAAATGTTAAAGGGTCTTCAGCATCCCAACATCGTCCGTTTCTATGACTTTTGGGAGTCACCCCTCAAAGGCAAGAAGTGCATTGTTTTAGTCACAGAGCTCATGACTTCGGGAACACTGAAAACGTGAGTATTGATGAAATAAGGCAATTTTTCCAAAGAAATTACCATTTGCAACTTTGGCAATACATTAGTTGAAGTGAAATTATCTTTTCACTCAAGTTTTATCTTGTGTTCTTTTGTGTGTTTTTTGAAAATATGTTCGGAAATTCTTGATAGTCGAGTAATGTTTCCCCTCCTTCCTACAGCTATTTAAAGCGTTTCAAAGTAATGAAGCCTAAGGTGCTAAGGAGCTGGTGCAGGCAGATCCTGAAAGGCCTCCACTTTCTCCACACAAGGAGCCCTCCCATTATACACCGGGACCTCAAATGTGATAACATCTTCATCACTGGACCTACAGGTTCAGTCAAGATCGGAGATTTAGGACTGGCAACACTTAAGGCGGCTTCATTTGCTAAGAGCGTCATAGGTAGAGGACTGTAATCAGACTTGGCAGATCATTGATTACATGGTCACAGCATGGAGGTTAAATGCTTATCGATTTGGTGCTCTCCTCTCTTCAGGAACCCCCGAGTTCATGGCTCCAGAGATGTATGAGGAGCACTATGATGAGGCCGTCGACGTCTACGCCTTTGGCATGTGCATGCTGGAGATGGCCACGTCTGAATACCCCTACTCTGAGTGTCAGAATGCTGCACAGATATACCGAAAGGTCACCAGTGTGAGTCAAAGTTCTGTTCACTTCTCCGTTTCTCAGAAATCAGAGTTCATACAGATTCCTTCATGCAAAAGGTAAACAAACTAATATGAATTTGTTGTCTTTTGTTGTCAAAAGAGAGAATTGTAGAGATGAGAGGCCATGTCTGTTCCTCTCGTTCTGCTAGCTGTAGAGTGTAACTGTAATTTTCTGAAAGGGTCAACAAAATAAAGACAGCTTGCAGCATGTATTTTATAATAATGAGAGGGTGAGTGAACCCGCAGGATAGGTCATAGCGGTGTCAGAGGAGATTTCAGTGGCTTCACCAGATCCGTCCAGGGACTGAGGAGCTGCAGTACGTTACACTGCAAGTTGTGTTCTGTTGTTCTCAGCTAGATGGATGCTCAGCCTTTCTTGGAAGAATAATCTAATGAGCCATATGGAGTCACCACGGGGGCCCAAATTTCCTTTGTATTCTAGATAAAGCCTAAAGGCTGCACTCCACTCAATTTTAATAAGTGTGAAGCATAATGCACACTGTTTTTAGACAAAGGCCTTGTTTAATATTATGATAGACTTCCATATTTGATTTATGGTATTGATTTTCCACTCTTTAGATTTGGCCAACACACAGTAACCCTTTCATGTGCTGTTAAAGAACAGAAGTCCTAATTGTACTTATTGATGACGCCAGCTTAAGTACAGCTGCTTGTACATATGGTTCTTCACATTGTTACTGTATGCGCTGTATGTTAGTGCCCTGCAGGGACCACAGCAGGAAGTTCATCACAGGTTGATCAAAGAGGAACCCTGGTGGCAGCAGACTATTCTCTGAGCACACAGAGCATGTAGATGACTAATTAGCAGCAGTGTTAATCCAGAGGATGCAAGTATAAGCTATTTGAAATCTGAGTTGCATACAGGGCCTTTTTTTATTTAAATGAATGATCTTTTAATTACAGCTCACTTTAGACTGCTCCACTGGGAGAATGGCTACGCAAAATCTGAATAGAATAGAATAGAAATACATAGATTGCAAAATAGATTAGCAAAGAAGGCCAGCATGTTTAACCAAGAAGGTGTAGTACTGCCAAAAAGAAAATGTATCCCTTTTGGATTAGCAATACATTTAATTCTTTAATTCTTAAAGGCACTAAAGGTGTTGCAATCTCTCCAATGTGCACCTGGTAGACATGAGGTCATTGTCACAAGCCTCACCACATGCATGTCTCCTGCAGTTGTGAAAACATAATCACTGGTGGAATTAGTCCAGAATGCAAGTTGTGTTGTTTGGGTCACCTTTCTAGAACAACCTGCTGATGAAGAGTCAGAGCAGACAGACAAACAGAATGAGGCGGGGCAAGGCAAGCCAGTGTGTGTGTGCTTGCAGAGACACCAGAGGTGTAGTACTGTGTGTGTGTTTGCATGATAGGAAGTGCAAACCAAACAGATTTTATTGCACTTAGAATTTTGTGAGTGAATAGTAAAATGAAGGAGAGACCAAAGTTGAAATTAGAAATAACCTGCAGAAATATAGTAATTGATTTATTCTTTCCACCACCGTCCCCTCAGAATGTTTGTTACACTCAAAATATCATAGAAACCAAAGAAATAATTTTATTTATTTTATTTATTTAACTTTATTTGTATCTTGCTAACAACCCCACATCAGGAACCCAGGCAGTGATCTATGAGGCTTTTATGGATGCTTTTAGCCTTTTTATGAACATACTGCAACTGACAGAGATTCCTGCTAACCTTAGCTGCTGTGCTTCGTCAAGGTCAACAAGCCCTCAGGGTGTGTGTGTGTGTGTGTGTGTGTGTGTGTGTGTGTGTGTGTGTGTGTGTGCGTGTGCGTGTGTGTGTTAGACTGTAAAGATTGGGGATGGAACATCATGTAAACATCCGCATGGTCTCTTTTGTTGTGATTATTTTTCATCAATATAGCAATTCTTCATCACATGGCCCAATCTTCTTGTTTATATTTCCCTTAGGGAGTGAAACCGGCCAGCTACAACAAAGTCATGGATCCTGAAATCAACGAGATCATTGGAGAGTGTATCTGCCAAAAGAAGGAAGAGCGGTGAGTTGCTGTCCTATTCAGTGTCCAGCCAGTAGAGCCCACAAGGTAGCGTCTCATTTTTCATGCCTTGTCTCGCCTCCCCCGCTTCATTGCTGTGGCACTGACAGTTGGCCTCTCAGCAGCGCTGCAGCTCGCACCACATCTACAGGGTGTCTCTCATTTCTGTTACATAAGGAGTTTGTATAGAGGAGAAAATGAATCTTAATTAGCTACCAGAGGCTTTTTTTGTAGTTGCTGAAATAGGTTTAGGTTGTGAGAGTTGACAGTGTAGGTAGACCATGTCCATATATGATGAAATTATCGTGTGAGACAAGGCCATCACTAGAATCACAATACAATACAATTGTAGTACCTGAGATTACCATATTGATGCTACCACTATCTAAATATATGATGTGCTTCTCAGATAAATGGTGTCTCTGTGTTGACGTTGGGCTTTGTTGTTCCCTCTCCCAGGTACAGCATCAAGGACCTGCTGAACCATGCTTTCTTTGCAGAGGACACAGGTGTAAGGGTGGAGCTGGCTGAAGAAGATGATGGGAAAAAGAACTCAATTGCTCTTAAACTATGGGTGGAAGACCACAAGAAGTTAAAGGGAAAGTACAAGGAAAGTGGAGCCATCGAGTTCACATTTGACCTGGAAAAGGAGGTCCCTGAAGTTGTGGCACAAGAGATGGTGAGCAAGGATCCTTTCATACAAGAATTTAACAGTATAAACGTATTTCAAGGTAAAAATGGATTTGGGATCCTGCAAATTATGTACCGTACTAATTTGTTTGACATTTTGTAGTCTGCCTTAAAGAAATTTTGGTGTTATATTATTCATTACCCATGTTAAGTATGCAGGTTGTGATGATGTGCATCTCTTTTTGTTTTGGCGTGTTCTAGCTGCCGGAAGGACTCGTATCTCATCTTTAAAGAATGCACTCAAATACAGATTGCTCATGATAGCTTCCTCTGCTTTTCCAGGAATACAGGGATCCCTGATTTATATTTACTTTTGTTCGCACGGCTTTTTCCTGTTTTCCTGGGCCTGGATTATATTGCAGGGCCTGTGGGTACCTTATCTGATGGTGCTTAATGAAGACTTGCCTGTGTAGAGACCATTACAATACAGAACATAAAGCTTTTATATTAATCAACTTACATCTTGGAGCTACGCTAAACTGTTTTGACTTATGGGGTTATAGGCAGCACAAGTAAACACAGGTTAACAGATGAGAAGTGTTTGTTCTTTGACAACCGTACCAGGTTTTGAGAGGGAAATTAAAAATGCACATCATATTTGCTGCCTTATTTTTAAGAGGATAGGAAATATGCTGTCCTATTATTGGGGATATTTAAAATTACGTCAATAAAATGCGTTTTGAGAAAGTTTCATGTTAAGGCCCTGTAGTTCATATTGCAGACAGTTTTTAATGATTCTTTGTTGATCCTCAGCCATCTGGTCCAATGGCAGTGAGCGCTGTTCTTCTCTCTTTTTCCGTCTTCTTTTTTTTGTCCAGTGTCGTCCTTCTAGTTGGGTGTGTCTTTGTCTGCTATCTCCTCCAATTCATTCCCTTTCAGCCTTGACCAGGCTGTGAGGCTGGGAAACAAAATTAAGACCTTGGTAACAATCGCCTTGGAGAGGAGAGCAGACAAGAGTACAATGAGCTAACAGTACAATACGCTTGTACAGCCAAGCGTGCTCTAGTGTGAGATCAGCCGTCAAATACTCAATCGAAACAGCAGAGTATTATGTTTCTTCATTGATGGTGTTGGATCGCCTTCATTCTCACTTCCCTGTATGTAGATTAGTTGTTTTGAACAATGAAATACTAACAAAGGAAATAGTTCCCCACTGCTTTCCCCCCTAAAAATAGTTTCATATTCTTTCCTTTTTTTGTTACCCTGACTCCCATTTGTCCTCGTTTTTTAATGTGCCCGTTCTTTATCACGTGCACCATGCTCAAAATATCCTGGAAGTAATGCTCTTCTCTTTTCTTTGTCAGGTGGAGTCTGGCTTTTTCCAGGAAAGTGATGCTAAGACTGTGGGAAAGTCGATCAGGGACCGTGTGGCACTGATCAAATGGAGGAGGGAGAGAACAGTGTCTACTACAGCTACAATGGATCATGTTGAAGGGGGGCACGGGGTCCAGATGATTCCTGCTCAGGGCATCTCTGCTGGTCCTGCACATGTAGGCCAGCCTTTGCTGGAGCCAGAAGAGCCGGAGGCAGACAACAGGCACTGTAACCTGCCAGCCAGCGCCACCTCAGTGACATGTATGAGCATCAGTTCGCCTCCACCCAGAAAGAACCATTAGCTTCATCTTTAGCGTTTTTTATGATGCCTGGTTTGTGTGTCTCTGCAGCGGATGGCACACTTGACAGTGGCATAGGCTCTACCGTGTACTCGGACCCCCACAGCAGTCAGCAGAGTGTCCTCTACCAGTCCCTGCTGGAGCCTATTACTATGGCAACGCAGCAGGTCTGTATCAGCACACACACCCATGTAGAAAATGTACATTCAGATGCATCACACTGCAAACACTCCGGCAGCCGGTGCTCATGTGGCCTTGAAACAAAGCATAGGTGACGTATATTCATCTGCACAGCTCACATGCATGCAGATCCACTTCTACAGCTCACTCTTACATCCAAGAGTTGTTTTCATACATTTGTGCTTCATTGCTTCAAACTCTGTTTGTCCTCATCATACATTTGTTTTCTGTGTTTTTTTTGATGAAGATTATTTCTTTTAGAGTAACATTCATTTTGCTTTTTGGTTGCTCCTCTATCAGTGCTGGAGAAGTAGCCTTTCGCTGAAAGGTCGGCCTCATTCCTGTGAAAAGGGTGAAGTATGGGGGGCAAAGCTGAACCCTGAACTCAGGAGTGGTTTGGGAGGTGCTGCCCGCAGAGGAAGCGCCCCTGTTATTGACACTCAAAGAGCAAACCTCACTGCTCAGCTTCCTGTCCTGCATGTGTCTCAGAGATCTGTCAGTCCCACCCCCACAGTACCAGAGGATCAATCAGAACGTCACACAGATGCTAAGGATGTCCTTCTCTCACGGAACACTCGGCTGCAGGTTCCCCCTGTCTTTCCGCTTTCTGAGTGCCGCCGCCTCAGTGACACCAACATCAGACAAACATCAGAGGCCGCATGTGAGAACTTGACTCTGCCCGTGCCAACAGGACGTAGACACTCTGACCTCAGTAGTCTCCTGAGTCTAACCTCTCCTCATAACCATCATTTTGCAATGCATTTAAGCCATGCATGCCAGGCCTGCCTCTCTTTGCTTCTTCAAAGGTCCCAAGCAGGGAGTCAGGGCCATCCTTCTGTAATCATGCCAACACACCTCTGTCCCTGTCAGTTAAGGCACCACCCGGTTTCTGGTGGACCAGTGACTTCACCTGGTCACGGACGTCTGAAAGGTTCAAGTGATTCTTCAGATTTCTCACTGCTACAGCAGTCCCTTTTCAATATAATCAGCCGCAAGGCAGCCCCCTGTCACACCACATCCACCCAACCCTCCACGCTGTGGCCCTCACCTGCCCACAGGCCAGTCTGCAGTGATGGAGACGGCAGACTGTGTGGCAGTTTGAGTGGAAATCAAAAGCCCACCCAGGACTGCGAGGATAGATTCTCTGCAGGAGAGCAGCAACTTACCAGGGCTGTGGGAGCGGTAGGTCACCGCAGAATACCAGTCTAGTGTCCCATTAGGGGCAAAAACCTGCCTGATTCACCCTAGGCTGCAGCAGTTTGTATGCATGGAGCTGGTCTGATCTCTTTTCTGCTATGTTTGGCTGGTTGCATAGGCCTGCAGAACTGACCATCTTCCTAAAAGTCCCAAGCTTACTCCTGCTGGAAGACAATGGTGCAGTCGATAACAGACCTGCTGATTAACACTTATTAATCTTTTCCAAAACTGAACTAAATTTTAACACATTCCTACTCTGCTTAACGGGCGCCGGGCTACAGCTGTGCTGCTCTTTAGCTCATGTTTGATAGATGGTCTCTGAAGGAGATGGGCTAGATTTCTGATCTCAGTCTGTCTTTGTCTGTCCTACCATTTCTTCCTCATGTCCATATTTCAACAATCTGCTTTCGCCACAAATCCATGTATCCTTATTTAGTGCCTTCATCCCTCTGTTTCCCATTAAACTTTCATGTGTTTATACTTAACACACTTGAAAATTATTGCTAGTTTTTGCAGCAGTTCCCCCATAACCGGTAAAATTCACTTGTAAAAGTGTCTTATTTGAGTTTCTCTCCTTTGTGTCCTCAGGCCAGTTCAGCAGGTCACCAGAATCCATCGATCCAAGGCCTGGTCTCCTCCCACACACCAGTGCATGTGCCCCTGCAGTACAACCAGCCTGGACACAGCTACTCTGCTGCTCCATACGCTGGACAACACAGCGCTGCCACAGCAGGTCCAGCGATTCTAACTTCAGTTGTGCCACAGCTTGTGAGCCACCAACCACGAGGCCACCAACCACAGCAAGCAACAACACCAAGCTCTTTGACTTTGTCTTTGAAAGGCCAGCAAACTTCTCAGAACTTAGTGGTCCAGACTCAACAACAGGCGTATTCAGTATCAGGTTGTCCTGCTCCAGCGCAGCAGCAGATGGCTGCAGCAGCAACCCAGCCAGCACAGCAGCCAGCACAAGGCCACCCTCTCGCATCTGTGGCACCAACTATGGCGGCCACAGCTCAGTCTCATCCTGCACAAGCTAGCGGACTGCAGCAAGTCAATCTGCCAAGTCAGCAGCCTGGTCTGAGCTCTTCCACACCAGCAATTTATAACCAACAGATACCAATTCAGCAAGATCACCAACAGCCGTTGCCACAAAATACACAGTCCAGTATAAATCTAACGCAGTATGCTGGGCAGGCTTATATTCAGCCTCAGCTAATGCAGCAGCCTGCACACCATCCTCAAAGTGTGCAATCTTCCGGTCAGCAGATTCCACAGAAAACTGCACAGACAGAATTTCAACAACAATGCCACGAGTTATCCCAGTCCACAATCCAGCAGACCCCCCTCCCTCAAACACTTCCGGCTGCAGCTCCTCAGAGCTATGCACATCCACCCCTCAAAGCGCTGCAGCAACACACTGCAAGCCCATTGGCCCCTGTGCAGTCTGCAGGTCAGCAGACCAATGGGGGGGCCAATCACGTCGTGGCTCCTCCAAATCTTCCAGCCTCTTCCCATAAGCAGGCAGCGCATGCAAACCAACAGGTGAGTGAATAGTGACAGTGAAAATGGGTAGAGTGAATTTAATGCATCAGTGATTATAACATTAATGACATTGACTTAAGCAACTGCTTTTCCACCCCCACCCCATGCATGTCCTGTATCCCTGGTACAAGGTGTGAGCCACCAACCCATGTGCAATGGGTTCAGACTGAGTCCAGGCTTAGAGACAGGATGAAAGGGGAGCTATTTTAATCTCAACCAATAGCAGGAACCACAGACTTTCATATTGTTTGGATGAATGTTGAATCCCTGTCATTATTGACCTGACCTCTGATCATCCCTACCGCACACACACACACACACACACACACACACACACACACACACACACACACACACACACACACACACACACACACACACACACACACACACACACACATGCTCACACTCATTTTCATACTCATCTTCTTCCTCTCCAGAATGTTCCTGCTGGTCAAAACATTTCACAGCTCGGGCAGGATGGACAGGACCAGGGGCAGAATGTCAGCCAGTCATCTTTCTGCGTGTCATCACAGACAGCGGCGCAGGCTTCTGTCCACCAACAGCTTCAGCCCCAGCAGATTTCAAACTCACTTCCATCCAAGGTACTGGTGACTTTTACCTGTCATGAACTAGTCTGTGTGTTTTTCTTGGATAAGGACCAGTGATAATAAAGACGAAGGATTTTATTTTGTCTAGAATATTTTATTTCCCCTCTATTTCTTCCTTCTTTTTTTCCACTTTCCTTCACAGTACCCCACAGTCCAAGTGATGACATCTATAAGTGACTGTGACCCCTCCTACCCTCATTCCTGCACTGCCCCTCACCCTTCACCGTCCTCCTCTCTTAATCAGATCTTCCTTTCTCCTGGACAAGCTCTCCCTGTGACCCCCTCTGTCTCCCCCCTTTCTCCTTTACACATTGAAAATGTGTTAGTGTCACCTGTTCCAGTGTCTCTGATGTCGTGTCCCTCACCTGCACTGGGCAAGGTGGAACCCCCGTCCCCACAGCCCCCGCATAATGTCACTCTGCAGCAGAGTTTTAGACCTGACGCTTCTCATTTGCAGCCTTCATTCATATCTGCATTAATTCCCCAACCCTTACACACAAACACTGGCCTGTTCCAGAACACACACCCTCCCCTAAATGGCAGCACTCTTCCTCTGAGTCAGGTAAATATGATGGTTGCAGTGGAGTTGAAGAAGGTGTGGAAAAGCTTTTTATCTGTCAGTTTTATTCATTTGTGTTTGCCTTTTTTGAGTCAGAGTTGTTCCATCTTTGATGGATGAAGTGTATAAGTTAATGTTTCAGTGAGAATACCCCATTTGTTTTGACAATTTCCCAGAATGCCCAGGTCGACCATCATGAACTTACCGCCTCTTCTCAGCTCACTCAACATGCAGTCTTCACTTCAGAGTCAGATCCAAAAACAGCCACCGCTGTTGCCCAGCTGCCCCCACAGGCTCTGCCCCAGACTCAGGTTCAGACTCAGCTTCCGTCTGACTCGAGAACATCGTACGGGTCTGTTAGTTCCTGCCCGACTCCACAGAAACCACTCAGCGCTTCCACAGGAGCTGCAAGTCAGGGTCCGACCGAGACCACCGCAGAGGTCTGAACACATACTGTCACTCAATTCACTTTGTTTTGTTGTCTTATTTCTTATAAAGCACATATAACAATGCACTGTGATCTGTGCAGTTCCCCTCAAGTCTCTGTCTGGAATGTAATCTGAAAGGAACTCCTTGACATTTGCTCTTTCATTCTTCAGTCTGTTTTGTTGGTTCTATCTGCAGGATCAGGCTACAGAGAAACGCGTTGGAGGACAGAGCCATGACAGGTGTGGGCGCAGTTTTTCCTCTGCCATTCGAATCAAGGGAGCAAATACCCAAAAACAGCCATCTCAGCAAGCTATCCAATGGGCAGTTACAAGAATGTTGACACGATGCCACTTAGCTTACTGCAATATCCAAAGTAATACTAATACTAATTAGTAAAAAGTGGCATGTTGAAAGGATTCTTGCTCTAAAATGCGTTTTCTTAAAATGCCAAGCAATCAGTAATGAGTTGTGTTGTTTCGTTTTAAACTCCCAGAGGCAGAGACATTATTTATTTACTTTAAGGGAAGGTGGAGAGCATTCCAGCATTCCTCACATATGAAAGGGCTCAACAACCAGGTAGCTGTTCCTCCTAAAATAAAGGGATCTCGTTCCAAGTCCTCAAGTGTAGCTGAATACTCAACATCATAATATAATCAGTAATGGCTAGCAGCTCCTGTTTAGTGTTAAATTTAAGTTTAGGCTGACATGTCAGGTCTCAGCCTGATCCTGCAAGTAAGATAAATGCCATATAAAATAATTCCACTAAAGTTCAAGACCATTTCAATGAGTAATCAATGATTACAGACGTAATAACACTGCTAATGGCCTTTCCTCACCAAAACCAGTGTCAACTCTGACGCCACGTCAGGGAAGGAGATGAGTGACGGTTATGAGGGGACACATGGAGGCAGAGGCGAAGGGAAAGTCCGTAAACATCACCGCAGGTCGTCACGCACCCGGTCCCGGCAAGAGAAGATCAGCAGGCCAAAGCTCAGTATGCTGAACGTGAGTAAAAGAACAGATTAAAATAGGATGCACCGTTCTTTAAGACAACGTTTAAACAAAGTATTCGTCTATATCTCTGTAATGTGTATTTGGTGTCCTCTCTCATTGCAGGTGTGTAACACTGGTGATAAAATGGTGGAGTGTCAGTTGGAAACCCACAATCATAAAATGGTCACTTTCAAGTTTGATCTGGATGGAGACGCCCCGGAGGAGATTGCTACGTACATGGTGTGTGTGACTTCAGCGCCTCGTGAACTGATAGTTTGGATGAACTGCTGTTATTTTTTATTCCTGCATTCAGTCTGGAAGTCCCTGTGCTTCTGTTCTGATCTGCAATGCAGCAAAACTTTAATCTCTCTCTGGCTCCTTCTCTCTGCTCTGGTTGTAACCAATGAGTGTTGTGCTATGGATGGATGGATATTATAAAATGTTTTTATTGTGTATTAATTATATCATCAGGTAGGTAAATACCTACTTTTTAACATAGAAAGTTGTAATATTCTGTTTTACTTGCAGCATTTTCTTGTCAAGCTAAAACATGTAGAGATAATTCCTTCCCCCCCTCCTGCTCAGGTGGACAATGACTTCATTCTACTACTAGAAAGAGAAATGTTCATCGAGCAGCTGAAAGACATTGTGGACAAGGCGGAGGACATGTTGAGTGAGGACACCGAGGGCGAGAGGAACTCTGACCAGGCAGGCAGTCCCAAGCAGAGCGAGGGAGCTGGAGCACTGGGAACAGAGGTGAGGAAGTCAACTGTTGTCTTCTGTTGTCTCCCAAAAGAACACTCAAAATGACTCTGCATGCAGCATCATCCACACAAGTTCTTGCTGGTGTGACACTTGAATCTAATTAAATTTATTTGAGGTTCAAATCTTAAGAAAATCCTTTTTTAAATATCTATTAAGTTGATACACGTGTGTGAGATATTCTAAGCTATCCTCCCTTTTCTGAAGGGATCAAAGGCTTCCATACCTCACAGCCCACAGCTGGTGTACCAACAAAATGGTAAGACTTTGACTATAGTGTGAAATTGTACTGAGGAGTCTCTAAAATCAGTTTCTGCTTCTTCTTCTTTATTTTGCTTTTAAATCATCAATCTGTACCATTGTGGTACTTCTTCTCTTCTTTTTCAGTCCTCCACACTGGCAAGCGCTGGTTTATCATCTGCCCTGTGGCTGAAACTCCTCTGTTAGACGAAGAGAAGCCGACGTCTCAGACCTCTGCTGCTCAGGGTACGCTGCACACACAGAAACACAGACAACTAACTGAGTAAACAATTTTAATGTGACAGTTCGCTTTCTTTCAATGTTGTATTTTGTTTTCTGTAGAATAAACTGAAACCTTGGTGTCTTTCTTGCTGCTGTTGATGGTGACGACACAGTGCATGCATTAGAGTTGGGGTCGGTTATGTAAGAGTGCTTCTGCAGTCGTTCTTAGCCAGATTTATACTCCATCCGACAGAGACTGACGGGGCAAGAAGGGCAGTGATGTAACACTCTACCTCTCACTAGACCCTAGCTCCTGTTCTACACGTCCACGGCTTCACTAATTATCCACAATATGTTCTCCTAATTACCATTTATGTTTCTCCAGAATCTGAAAAATCTGCCTCGTCGTCAGTCAGGCCCAACAGCAACACGACTGCAACGGCTGCACCGATCCCATCTTTATCTCCCCAAAATCTGTCGTCATCCTCCCCCCTGCTGCCTGCGGCTCAGACCACAGTGCAACCTCAAGGCCAAAAAGCCGACAAAGCTCGGATCCAGCAGCCTCAGCCCTCCGTCACTAAACATGCTCACGACGCTGCTGATGCCATCCATCAGAACTCCATTCCTGTGGAGGAACCTTGCGTCTCCACAATCTCTATGGTAGCAGACATGCCCTGCTGCGCTATCGTGCCACCCGTTTCTCTGGATGTGAGTAGTATTGATAAAGGAGAAGCTGGTGATTCATCCTCTTCTCAAACTAACCACCCTGTCCAGAAGTCCAGTCCTACTGGAGAGATACCCTCTCAGCTGACCCCACATCAATCTGTGGTCCTGCAGCAACCCTATGCCACGCCCATGCAGCCTGGAGCAGTCACCTCTCAGCCCCAGAGCCCAGCACATCGTCCCTCCCAGTGCTCCCAGTCATCCACCCACCAACAGCCAGTGAGCGGGGGGCCCGGGGAGTCAGACAGTGAGGGGCCACGCAGGGTGGAGTTTGTTGACCGCACCATCAAGACTTTGGACGAGAAGCTGAGGAACCTGTTGTACCAGGAGCATGCTTCCTCCCAGTCCGTCAGCGCCGTGCCTGACCCTCAGGCCTCCAGTTCGGAGGGAGTCAGCTCACCTTCAGTCTCAGATGGCCAGAGCACTGAGGGGGGGGCACTAACAAAGAAGAAAGGAGAGCCACTGGTAAAACTCAGTCTGTGTGAGAGAAAAATGTGAACGATTAGACGTCGCTGAGTAAAACAGAATCACTGAATCATTTTACTCTGATGTTCTGACGATTAGCTGGAAACAGCAGAACTGTTAGTGTGTTTTTAAAGAGGCCAGTGTAACAAAATAACTGTCAGCGAAATAATTCTTCATTGTGTTTTCCTCTGATGTGTTTTATTCACACACCCTCTCTCTTTCTCTGTTAGCCTAAGATTCCTGAGCGCACAGATAGTGTGGGTGCACTAAGTGACTCTGCAGTGCCAAGTAGGTAACAATATTTATGTAATGGTTATATTACACAATTACTGCATGTTATCTAGAGAAGCGTGTGTTTAAAATCAATTCCCGATTCTTCAGCTACAAACAGAGGTGTGGACAGATGTGACGCGGTCCTCGGCTCACACGGCTCCAAAAGCCGCTTTCAAGTAAGAATCTACTTTCAAATCTCCCCGTAATCAAATCAGTGATGATCCAGGTCATAGCTTGGACCACTGTTGATACTGGGTGTCGTCAGTTAAGTGTGTTTAAGGCCCCTTGTTTTGTCTCTCTTCCCCTTCAGATCAAGCCAACTCCTCCACATGTTGTTTGTCGTTTGGAGAAAAGCAAGACAACCTGCAGCACTTGCAGTTCCCCGCTGCCCTCCAGTAGTTCTGGAGAGCCTCACAGCCAGACTCGGGGCCCGGTCCCTGCAGGAACCTCCTCAGTGGGAGCTGCAGATGCTAACGAGAAAGCAGAAACATCCAGAGCCCACACCAGTAACCGTTACTCCGCCCCACCAAACTTCTACCGGGCAGCCCCCGCGTCCAGCCCCGACCTCACCCCTAGCTACATCCCCCGGGCGCAGACCATCGACACTCCAACCAATCACCGCTCTCAACGCTCATCTCATCTCGAAGCTGATTCAGCAGATGAGGACAGCAGCGGCTTCACCCTCCCTCCGGCACATCCCACCCCCCCGGCTCGCGCCCTGTCGGAACACAGCGGAAGCGACCTGATGAAGAGGGCGGTGGCCTTCCTGCGGCGCTCTGGGCGTAGCAAAAGCGAGCAGAGCTCTGATTCGCCGAGCCGACAGCCCGTGGCGATGAACGGTCAGACGCACCTGCCCTCTGCGGGGAACACCCACTCGTCTTACATCAGCAGCGACAACGACTCTGAGTTCGAGGACGCCGACATGAAGAAAGAACTGCAGAAACTGAGAGAAAAGTAAAGTCTCACACACACACAGCTGCACACACGTGTCCAGTTTATTATTATTATTATGATGATAACTCCTGCACTGTTCAGGGTTTCCATTCCATTTTAACTGCTGAAAATGCAGTTTTTCATTTCAATATTACAGATCCCACACAGGTCATGGTCACTATTATTGATCATGAAGTAATTACCATATCCCACTGCCAAGTTACTAAACATTAACATCACTTCATTGAGATAAAAAGACATGCGTGGTGAGACAAGTCGTATGAAAATAAAGAAGGCTGTGGTCACATGAGCTTCTTTGTGAGGAGCTTCTCTCACAAACTGGAACAGAGCAAATCCATGATTTATAAACACTGAGTCGCTTGCAATGCAAGTCGAAATGCAATAAGTAATACAATAAAAACCCATATCCAGCTGAAATGACCAGTCATAAATAATCTGGCCCGGCCATCGGCCATTAATGCATTGATTTGACCAGCAGCGGAAATAATAGGTGGGTCATCTGACTTTGATAAAATTATGCACCCAAATCCAATATATTACTCCTTAGTTTGACTGCTTTGATATTATCAGGATCTAAATAAAAGCAAATTAAATACACAAGTTTGTACTTTTCTTAGATTATCATAATACTCAGCTCAGCAACACCAGAATGTAGAATTCCACTGAAAAGATCTAATATCTCTAAATTGAGATTTTTCACATGAGTTCATTCACCTTGTTAATAAAATCCATTCTTTGTAATCCAACACAGACTTGTCTCTTGATGCCGGTCTAAATGAAATAGACTTAAGTAGATGATGGACACTGCTGTACCGAAGGGTGTGTAAAGAGAAGGTAGAATGTCAGTGTGGTAGCAAACCAGCTCAGTTCTCACTGCAGCAGCCTCTGTTCTATTTTGGGCTTCAAATCGTCTCTTCTCTGCTTTTCCTCTCTCTCCTGGGAAAGCAGTGAGTTCTGTGTTTTACAGTAACGTCCGTCTGTTGTCTGTCTGTGCTTTTTCACTAGACACATGAAGGAGATCTCGGAACTGCAGGCATTCCAACGGAATGAGATTGAGCATCTGTACAAGGAACTGGGAAAAACGCTGCCGCCCAATGTCGGCCTTCTTCACGCTGCCCCCCCGAGTGGCCGCAGACGCAGGGCCAGCAAACACAAACTGAAGGCTGGAAAATTACTCAATCCAATGGTGCAGCAGCTCAAAAACAATCTCAACACCTCCACGGAGAGGAAGGGTGTGTGCTTTAGTGCGGCGCGGCTCTGTGGTGATGATTTATTTATTAATGCGCTATTCACTCTCTTATTTGTCCTCTACACAGGTGAGAGTTCTGTCAGTTCCTCAGGCTCCCCAGCCAAAAGTTCCGTTCTGTCAGACTCGGCCCACTCCAGCAGCAGCTCCAGCAGTCGGTCCGGTCCCGTCCGGGAGCAGGTCCACACACAGCAGCCCTGCTCCTTGAAGGGTTCTTTCTCCTCGGACAACATCTGCACCGGGCCGCATGGGGACGGAATGGCCAACCAAGATGGACCCGGTCAAGGTACGCGTCACACGTCGATCTGTGTCTGTGTGGATTTGACCTGAGAGCGACAAAACGACCTCTAGAGAGGTGGAAAAGTCAAACCAGGCAGTTTACATTTTACTAATAAGTCAACAACCACAGTGAACTGTTAGCTGTACAGTGTATCTATGACCACTTTTTTACTTTTTAAAAGTTTAAAACTTTTTTTAAACTGGTTCAAACTTAAAAAATCACGTTCGTAAATTTAAATAAATTGCCTTTTTTCTTCCAGTGCTTCGTACGCCAAAAAAAACAAAAAAACATTTAGTTTAGTTTATACTGTTTGTGAAACTGAAATAAAAATAACAGATTTTCAGGTATAACAAAGCAAAAAAAAGGAAAATATTCAGTACATCTGCAGCGAAGAGGAACTAGACAGGACAAACTTTCACTAGTTTCATAATCTCATGAGTTTGATCCTCATTACATGTATATACATTTCACTATGTCTCCTGTAATGTGTAATAATATTGCACATTAATCAGTTATAATCTAACTCCTTCAAATTATAAAAGATTTAAAGATATACAGATCAGGATTGTTACTGCATACACCACCAGAATAACCGGACCTATTTTTCCTTTAGTAGGCTCTCTGTTATCTGTAGAATTAATGGCTGAAACATTCCATTAATTGTCAGTTACTATGACGATAATGTTTCCTGCATATCATGCACTCCTTCTTGCTATCCTTTGCTGGTGCTTTTGATGGTGGGGGTTTCTCATCCCAGTCTTTGTGCACTTTTACAAAGTGTCTCTCTTGTTTCTGCTCTTCTTTCCTTTTATATTTATTTTACAGGCTGGACGGTTTACCACCAATCGTCAGAGAGAGTCACCTATAAATCTAGTAGCAAACCACGCACTAGATTCCTCAGTGGACCTGTATCTCTGTCCATCTGTTTGTATTTGTTCTTTCAAATTTCCCCTCACTCATTTTTCATCTTCTTTATTTTACCTGCCTTTCAACTTTCCCCTCTTTTCTCTCATCTAGTTTTTGTATTTAAGAGTAAAATAGTCGATCATCAATTTCTCATTGTTGTCACCCGTTTTCCTCCCCGTTCTTGCCTCCTCTCTCAACGGTCTAAACGGTTGTGCTGTTTGGTTTTCCTTTTCTTTTGTCCTGTCCACCAGAGGATATCCCTCTCATGCATACACCAATATTTAAAAAGGTCTCTAAGATACCAAACACACCCTCCACCAGAGTCAAGCAATTGTGCCACCAGAAAGAGTTTCCTTTCCCTCTTCAAGCGCGGTCCACAGTGTTTCTGTACAGCCTGTGTTCTGAAAGTCCTGCTACTGCTGGTCGACGCTGTAATGTCTTCAGAGGCAGGAGTGTTCTGTAGACTCTTAGTTAATGGCATTTAAAGAGAGACGATGGCGCTGTGGGATATGATCTTGTTTGGCGTGTCCTGGAAAAGCCCAGCTAAAATGACTTCCATTAATCAAATCCATCCCCTTTTGGGGTTTGTGAGATTTATTCAAAAGTGTGAAGCCACTGAAACAGGTGATGGAACTTTGGTTAATCAGCCGTTGTAAAAGATTTGTGAGTATATACACTTGATAGCATTTCAGCAACAAAAACATACTGTTTAAAAATAAAATATATGAAATCAGCAGAGTGAGTTTATGATGTCGATGTCTCCATTTGAGGAATCAGTGCTGGTAACTACTGAAAGTTTTCAGAGACTTAGTCTCCCGGCTGGCCTGGGAACGCCCCATGATCTCCCCACCTCCCCAGAAGAACTAGAAGAGGTGACTGGGTAGAGGGAGGTACATTTGACGGTTTTATATTTTCCATTTCAATCAACAATAACAAAAGGGAGTCCATTCCTAATAAAACCTTTTTAAACTTATTGTTGAAAGTATCGTTGTGACGATAGTTTCTGATTAATATTATCCTGAAGATATCAGCTGAAAAACCCAAAGAGTGTTTCCACCATTCGTTGTAGTTTTTTTTGTATTTGTTGTTTGCTGTTAGCAGTTTTTTTTTCATTTTTCGGAGGAAGAGGAGAAGGAATGGTTCCATACATTTGAAATGAGTCAGGTCCCGGTTTGGTTTCATGGCTTGAAGATTGAAAAGGAAACGTTTCCAGGGTGAGCTCACCAGGTTTTAAGCAACTTGGCATTCAGAACTACAAGTCCCCTCATAGAACCCGCGTTACAGTCATAACTACCCCTTCATACGTCCAATATCCTCTTTTGCTCCAACGCTTTGTGCTGTGCTTCTCGCTTTTAAAGATAAAATCCTAAAGCACACGAGGGCTCGTTTTCTCCAAACATGAGCCTGAGGTTGACTCTAAAACAGAACACACACGTGTGTGCGTGTGTGTGTTTGTGTGTGTGTGTGCGTGTTTGTACATGTGAGAGAGAATATCAACGCCTTTATTCCCTATTTATTTGTTGTGTGTACCCATTCACTCTTAGTTCTCCCTAGTCGAGACACTTTCACCCCAAAGTGACTTACCCTGGGTATTTTAACACAGAGGAGCGCCCCCCCCCCCCATGTCCCAGCCCCCTCCCTGATAGGCAGGGCCCTTTGCTGTGCTAGAGGAGAGCTCACTGTGTTCCTCATGTTTGGGCGGAGAAGACGTGCATGATGCAGGCGCCAGGCAGAGCGCTGATGGAGACTTGCTCCGCAATCCGAAGGGCTGTATCATCAGTATTACTACTTTTTCTCTTTCCCTCTACCTCCCCTAATTTACCTGCATGTTTCCAACATGAGCTGCGTGTGACGTCCAGCTAGTACCCGTGTGCAGTTTCTTTAAAATTTATTTTCTTGTTTAAGTTTCACGTTTTGTTTCACAGGCATCCTCAAATCCACAAAAGGGGGATCACTTTTTAAATCCGGACTGCAGCCTTCCTTTCTTAGAAATTGCTTACCTTGTGATAGCCTCTCCCTTCTAACTGACCGACCATTGATTTATATCAATAGAAAATTATCTGACTGAGATTACAGTGTCTGGATTATACCAGATTTGTGTCCAACAGATATAATTTTTTTCAATGTCAGTTTTTAAAGCAGCATGAAATATGATGGTCTGTATTCTAGTAATGCTGCTGGAAATGGAGGGGCTAGTCGACATGCACCATCACACACGAGGGTAGCTGTTCTTTCTTACACTAATAATCAGTTTCCATTCAGTTGTTGCTTTGGAGGCCCACAGCTAGTCACTCTGATTTAAACTCCTTCTACTCCTTTTCTTCCTCCTCTCTCCCCGATTGTTTTTAGAGCTGAATATTCTTTTGAAGCAGCTTGTCCACATACTGGTGTGTGTAGTGTGTCCTGGCCTAACTGTTTTTGTCTTGTGCTGTTTTACCTCTTTTTATAGGGTCCACTCTGAAACGACTTTGTCTAGGCAAAGAGCGCAGTAGTAGTAACTATCTCCTTTACTTTCCTACTCTCTGTTTCCCTAACTCTGTCCTCACTATTTAGTCTTCAGTGTTTGTGTTTGCACTTAATTTCCCTTATTTGTGTTCTGTCACATTTGTCGAGTGTGTCAGTTGTTTCTGAAGATATGGGTACTCTATGGATGTTGCATATATTTATGTTTGTTGTTTTGCATGGCATTGTCTTGACAGCTGAATCTCAACATTGCCTGCATATCAAACATTTTGATTGTCTATAAAGAAAATCATCTATTATTACCCTTTGGCTGCTATGGTTGTAAAAAATATATTTCTCTCTAAATAATTTGTAAAAGTGATTTTACTTCTAATTTTGTTTTTAAAATGGACAGATTTGTAAGACTTGATGTTTCTCGTTAGGGTCTTCTCTCAACGCCACCGCGGCGCGAACCGCCACCAGTCAGACACAGCCACTCACTACAGCCACGCCCTCACCCTCTCCTCAGCCAATCACCAGGCTTGCTCAGGTCCAGACCAATAACAGCAACAACAAGAGAGGCACGTTTACAGACGACCTCCACAAACTAGTGGATGATTGGACGAAGGAGACTGTCACCACAGCCAATCAGTCGCGTCCCTCCCTGAACCAGATCAGGCAGCAGCGACGCCAGCAGGACCTGGAGGGCAGAGCGCCCCCTATGGGAGCGGGCGTGCGTGAGGTAAAGGGGATAGATGATTACCAATCAGCTGTTTGGGTTGTGCTACTATTCCTGAACCCCATTCGCACCAGTGAGGTGATCAATGCACTACTTTGCACGACTCCCTTCTGTTTCAGATGAAGTTTCCTGCTGGTTCCAAGTTCCACCTGCCTCTCTCCTGCCCCCTGGCGGCTGCTTTGAGCCCCAGTTTACCCACAAAACTGGCCCCCACCTCCTCGGCCGTGCTCCCTCCCGGCCACCTCCTGCCAGCGGGCTCGTACGGCGGGATGGGTTCTGGCCCCTTCTATCCGCAGCAGTGGCCGGGCGTGCCCAGCCCAGTGGGGGCACTGGGTCCTGTAGGCCTGCTGGGCGCCGCAACCATGCTGCCCTACGCCACCATGGCAAGCCCACGGATCAACACCTACCCTCTGGGGATGCACGAGCCGGAGAATCTCACCTGTCCAAAAACCACCAGGACTACCTGAAGGTTAACGGAGGTTTAAGACCCCACCCCCTCCTGGTCCAGCAGAGACACGCGTGTACATGATCATGTAAATAACATGATGCAAGTTTGGACAGTCTTATACAATACCCTTATCTGTACCTGAGTTTGTGTGTGTGCGTGTGTGCGTGCGTATGTCACCGTAAAATTTAAGTATGTATGTCTAGTTGGTTTGGTCTTGATTCATCTCAGCCATACAGGAAACTGGTCTGTGGTTGTTTTACTGTGTTCTTTATTACTGCGGTTTTCACACTGATTTTGCCTTTGCGTGTTACACACACATTAATCACTACATTGTAATTCCACATGTTTGGGAGACATTGGCAGGACAGTATTTATGAAGAAGCTATTTAAAGAAATGTAGTGCCTTGAAACATTGATTAATAGATTTCTTTTTGCTTCTGCGAAACAAAGCATGTCTGCAAAAACAAGTTATTTTATTTGACGGTAGCTTGAGTGCAGTCTTTATTTTAATGCATTAGACACTTTTGTCTTTGGTTTACATACGAATGCCCTTGTAGTACTGCACTAATAACGGCTCTTATTTAAATAATAAAGTTATGTTTTAACCCGTGTTTACTTTCCACCCCTGTGACAGATGGATGCCATAGTGGTGAGATGTACCATTGCCTTGCAGAAACAAACGGTTAATGTACTGCTGATGAGAGAGACAGAAATACGCCAGCAACCAAAATCCACTCTTTCAGGTCAAATGGTTCCGTTGGACTCAGCCTGGATTTGACAGGAGACTCGTGTCCAGAGCCATGCATGTGTATACTGTACATAGTCCTTTCTACAGTATATGCCTCTGGTAGTGTTCTGATTAGAATGTAGCATTAATAAGTGAAGGCTTGAGGCTTAAAAGTGCAATTTAACCCTTCCAAAAAAGCTTTGTTCGTGATATTGCCAGAAGCCTTATCTCTGATGTGTGCAACAGGAGCAAACTGAAAAGTCACTAAACAAAGAACCAAGTTCAAGTGTGAACTCAAAAAAACCACAAATCACACATTGAAGTCATTTCTACAAAATATTGTTTTTCCAAATTGGCTCTTCTATTAGTGAATATGATGAATTTTAAAGTATCTGCTTCCATCGCCTGTTTCGCATGATGTCAACATTTGTAAAGCTTGATTATTTTTATTTTATTGCTGCTATTGTTAAGGGGGATTCCACTGTAATGATTTACCTTCTATTCACATCAGACGGTACTAAAAAAAACTCAAAGGAGATGTTCTCAAAGCAGTATTTGATTGCTTTCACTGACTGCCTCTTTTCAGTCATATATTGCAAGATTCAGATTATACTTGATGCGGGATATTTGCACAACAAGTGGTCTCTCTTAATTCAAGCCTTTCTCCTCCACTCTATCCTGTTTACCTGGATTCACTTCATACACTTTTCTAAATCACTGACAAGCATGGCCGACTTTGTTGTGTTCCACCAAGCAAAGATAAATCCAGCTTCTGTGGTTGTAAATTCCACTTTTTCTCAGCAAATTTGAACGGTTTCAGCGCCCCGAACCCGCCAAGCTGTGAACTGTACAGTTTTCCTTGTAGTTTATATTTGTACATTATTTGTTTGTGTGGGTGTTTATGGGTGGTGGAGGGGTTGCTCTGATGTATATTACTTCATCAATTCGGTTTGAATTGGACTTTTCTAGGATAATATGCAGAGTCTTCTGCTTTGGTGAATACTTCCATGAGTAAGAGATTTCTGTTCTCTGTCACTCCGGTGTGTTTCTTTCCACTTCCCTCGCTGCTTTTCTGTGGGGCAGAGGAGGATAAACTGGTTGTCATATTTATTTTTGATGCAGTGATTAGATTGAGACCTGGAACACACAGGAAGAGTCATCCTGACATTATTTCTGCTCATCCCACTCCTGCGTGGACGACATTGCCCTCTGGTGAATATACTGGTCAGAATCTTGTAACTGGGATTGCTTCTGCCTGCTTTATGTCCCTCTGCATCTCCCCACCCTGTCCTGCTGCACTCTAATCAGACTGTATTGAGAGAAATAAATATTTTGTTCTTCATGGTCTGAATGTTTCCTTTTATTTCAATATTTATCTCTTTTTACTTTTAAATTAATGGTAATAAAGTTTATTTACATGTATATTTAACAGTTAGGAGAAACCACATTTTTCAGATATAATCAATAGTTTCTGCATCAGAATTGATGGTGGTTGCCTGTTGACGTGCATTCAGACCTGCAGACGTGTTGGGAACAAAAACCACAGATTCGCAACAAACCAACACCAAACAGACTAGAATTATCAGTCATGAAAAAATTAAAATAAAAGTGAGATTTCCTTTGGAATAATATTTTTTGTAATTGATTTTTATTTAAAGTGTGTAAACGGACCGCATTTCAACACCGAAGCCGAGAAATAGATCCTGCTTTGTGTGGCGAATGTGTCGACTCGCGTCTGCGGCGTAGCGTTACAGCAACGGTTGCCCCTTTTGTTCCACCGAGTTCCTGAATTATTCCAACACAAAGCAATGATCTGGCTGCTAAATCGTTCCCCCCAAAACATTTCCCTGGTCCTGCCCGTCCCGTGTGGCCTCGTCTGGGATTATCTGATGAATTAAAACCGATCTGCAGCCCTTCCGATCCGGCGTGAGGTTTCCGAACCACGCAGTCCTGAGGAACGTGGTGTAGTAAGTGTTCCTAACGTCAGTCCGGATCCGTCGCGTCCGGCGGGTGGAGGCTCGTTTTAGGCGGACAACGGGGTTTTGTTTCCAGCAGTGAAATGTAATTCAGAGGTTAATGTTCCACCTGAACCCACCGCGTCCCTGAACGCACCGCACAGCGCTGCGCGGTTCTGTCATGTAGCCGGACCGAGTTCGGGTTCGGGGGGTGAGGTCTTTGTGGAGGGAAACACCAGAAGATGCGAACGGTCACCTGCAGCCACACGACCCCGTACGTCACTTTAAAACCTGCCTTTATTCACCATTTCTCACTAATTAACGTGATTTAAAAACAAGCCGTGATGCGTTCAGGGACACCCCTCTGCTAGCTAGCGTCTGATCGATGCTAACAGTTTACACTTCAAGCAGGTTGAAACATGTTGCTAAGCTAACGAAGCAGCTAGCCTGTTGGTAATAACAACAGATGTGAAAACAGTCTGTTTAGCTGAGGTTAGCATTAGCCGTTAGCTTCAGCGGTGCTGCTGGAGCTGTTTGGTTGCTAACTGCTAGCCGACAGGCTAACCCCATCGGACGGTAACGGTTCGTTGTTTGACGGAGGAGCAGCTGAACGTCTCCTCCCGTTAGGATTTTAGCTTTCATCCCCTTTTTATCCCGTGTTTTGCTGTTTTATACACATGTTAGAACCCAACGGGTCTTATTTTGAAATCCCTGTCAGCTGAACTTCCAGTTGTGCTGGTTTGACTGGAGTTACCAACAGCACCTGTTCCTGAACACAACAAACCACTTCCTGTTGGGTGGTCACGTGTCTGCATCACAACAGGTGCACCATGTGGGGGCTCGTGTGTCCCTCAGCATTCAGATCAGTGACAGCAGCCAGGGTCTGACTGATGGGGTGTGTTTGGTGCGTTCAGGTGCGTTCAGGTGTGTTCAGGTGTGTTCAGGCGTGTCCAGGTGTGTTCAGGCATTTGGAGCTGACCCTCCTGTGTGTTTCCCTTCTTCTTCTTCTCCTCTGGGCTTTTCCCTTCAGGGTCTCCATAGCGAATCAGTGTCCTCCATCTAACCCTGTCTTCTCATCCTCTTCTCTCACACCAACTACCTTCATGTCCTCTTTCACTACATCCATAAACCTCCTCTTTGGTCTTCCTCTAGGCCTCCTGCCTGGCAGTTCAGAACTCAGCATCCTTCTACCAATATATTCACTATCTCTCCTCTGGACATGTCCAAACCATCTCAGTCTGGCCTCTCTGACTTTATCTCCAGAACCTCTAACATGTGCTGTCCCTCTGATGGACTCATTCCTGATCCTATCCATCCTGGTCACTCCCAGAGAGAACCTCAGCATCTTCATCTCTGCTACCTCTAGCTCTGTCTCCTGTCTTTTCCTCAGGGACACTGTCTCTAGACCAAACAACATCGCTGGTCTCACCACAGTTTTGTACACCTTTCCTTTCATTTTAGCTGAAACTCTTCTATCACACATCACACCTGACACTTTCCTCCACCCGTTCCATCCTGCCTGGACACGCTTCTTCACCTCTTTTCCACACTCTCCATTGCTCTGGACTGTTGACCCTAAGTACTTCAAATCCTCCACCTTCTTGATCTCTTCTCCCTGTAACCTCACTCTTCCACTTGGGTCCCTCTCATTCACACACATGTACTCTGTCTTACTGCGGCTAACCTTCATTCCTCTCCTTTCCAGGACAAACCTCCACCTCTCTAGCTTCTCCTCCACCTGTTCCCTGCTCTCACTACAGATCACAATGTCATCTGCAAACATCATAGTCCATGGAGATTCCTGTCTGACCTCGTCTGTCAGCCTGTCCATCACCATAGCAACAAGAAGGGGCTCGGAGCTGATCCCTGATGCAGTCCCACCTCCACCTTGAACTCCTCTGTCACACCTACACACACCTCACCACTGTCTTACAGTCCTCACACATGTCCTGCACCGCTCTAACATACTTCTCTGCCACTCCAGACTTCCTCATACAATACCACAGTTCCTCTCTGGACACCCTGTCATCAGCTTTCTCCAGATCTACAAAAACACATGCACCAACTCTCTACCTTTTCCTGTCATAGTTCCAACATTCAACGTCCCTACTCTCAGTCCTATAGTCTTGGTGTTCCTCTTCTCTCTCTTCCTACGAACACACTTTCCTCCTCTCCTTCTTTGACCAACAATAATCCAATTTCCACCGGCGCCCTGTAGGTCAACAGCACCGATGGTGGTCGTTGTTAACCCGGGCCTCGACCGATCCAGTATGGAAGTCATAGGTTTGATTCGCATGTTTGATGTGGCAAAAGTTTTACGCTGGATGCCCTTCCTAATGCAACCCTCTGTATTTATCCGGGCTTGGGACCAGCACAATAAGACACTGGCTTGTGTCCTCTTGCGGCTACATTATGCGTGTTTCCCTTCTCTCAGATGTAAACCGGAGCAGCATCCGTCCCAGCGGTGGCACGATGGGGCTGGACTTTGACGTGAAGACGTTCTGTCACAACCTGCGGGCCACCAAGCCCCCGTACGAGTGCCCTGTGGAGACCTGCAGGAAGGTTTACAAGAGCTACAGCGGGATCGAGTACCACCTCTACCACTATGACCACGAGAACCCCACTCCTGCACAGGCCATACCCCAGAAGAAGAGGAAGGGGCGGCCTCCTCGCGTGTCATTGGCCGGATCGGGGGACACGGACGACGGTGGGGGGAACGGAAGCGGAGGGCCGGGGCACGGGGGGAACACGCCGTGCAGCCCCAACCGGTCGGAGCGCTCCCACTCCCCGGGCAGAGAGACGATGACGTACGCCCAGGCGCAGCGCATGGTGGAGCTGGAAATCCAGGGGCGGATCCACCGCATCAGCATCTTCGAGAGCATCGACGTGGTGTCGGAGGAGGACAGCGACGCCGAGGACGTGCCGCCGTCTGGTGCCGGCGGGAACGGCGGCGGGGTGCTGAACGGCAGCGACGGGGGAGGAAGTGAGGTGGGAGGCAGCGGCAAGGACCGCCCGGATATCCCATCATCCAATGGGGGAAAGTCCACGCCCAAGTCCGGGAAGCACAAGAGCAAAGAGAAGAAGAAGGACGGCTCCTCCCATCATCACAGCGCCCAGTCCGGCCCTGCCGTCAAGCTCCCCGAGGCGGTCTTCAGAGAGCTGGACCAGGAGAGGCCGGACGCGCCCCCCCGGCCGTCGTCTTACTACAGGTTCGTAAAGGGAGGGACAACCAGGAATAACAGTTACTGCACACAGACTTGAAACGATAGGGTCTAACGTCTCAGGTCCGGTTGAAGCGGACACAGTGTCCAGGTCTGGTCCAGAAAACACGCTGAAACTTAAATATATAATATATATATTATATATAATATATATATTATATATAATATATATATATATAATATATATATAATATATATATAATATCAAAAGACGTTTTCCTCTCCTCACGGCGTTCAGGTACATCGACAAGTCGGTGGAGGAGCTGGACGAGGAGGTGGAGTACGACATCGACGAGGAGGACTACATCTGGCTCGACATCATGAACGACAAGCGGCGGCGCGACGGCGTGACGCCCATCCCTCAGGAGGTGTTCGAGTACCTGATGGACCGCCTAGAGAAGGAGTCGTACTTCGAGAGCCACAACAAGGTACCGGCACGAGGGGAGGAGGACGTGAAAACGTGTAAGAGCTGGACCTAGCGCTGGTTTCCTCTCTCCCTCCCGTTCCCCAGGCAGACCCCAGCACCCTCATCGACGAGGACGCCGTCTGCTGCATCTGCAACGACGGGGAGTGTCAGAACAGCAACGTGATCCTGTTCTGCGACATGTGTAACCTGGCGGTGCACCAGGAGTGCTACGGCGTGCCCTACATCCCCGAGGGCCAGTGGCTGTGCCGCCGCTGCCTGCAGTCGCCCAGCAGGGCGGTGGACTGCGCTCTGTGCCCCAACAAGGGCGGCGCCTTCAAGCAGACGGACGACGCCCGCTGGGCACACGTGGTGTGTGCCCTCTGGATCCCAGAGGTAACGTGAGACGCCAACCCGGGTCGTGGACCGGGACCGGTACCGGTCTGTGGGTCAGTCAGTCTGTGGGTCAGTCTGTCTGTCTGTGGGTCAGTCTGTCTGTGGGTCTGTCAGTCTGTGGGTCAGTCAGTCAGTCTGTGGGTCAGTCTGTCTGTCTGTGGGTCAGTCTGTGGGTCAGTCTGTCTGTCTGTGGGTCAGTCTGTCTGTCAGTCAGTCTGTGGGTCAGTCAGTCTGTCTGTGGGTCAGTCTGTACTGAAAGAATCCAGAACTGACTTTAATTATGTTTCTTTTATTATCTGTTTATGAACGATGTTTAGTTTTGAATGAGTGGATTCTCTCCTCCACGTCTGTCTGTGATGCCGGCCTCGGTCACATGACGACCTTCTTAAAGGGGCCGCTCCGGCCTCGGTCACATGACGACCTTCTTAAAGGGGCCGCTCCGGCCTCGGTCACATGACTACCTTCTTAAAGGGGCCGCTCAGGCTGCTAACACAGAATACATTAGCGCTAAACTGAAACTAACAAGCTAACAGAACCAACGAGAAACAAACGTATGGGGGGGGTCACAAACGTTTAAGTTACCCTAAATAATGAGATAAATAGTTTGTCCTTCTGCTGTGGAAGTTCTGTTTTTTTCGTATGAACCACGAGGAACGAGGGATCAGTGTATTCAGTGTTTTATTCTGGACCGTCAAAGCGTGGGTCCGTTATTCATTCACTCCTCATTCACACGTGGGGGTGGTAAACTACACGTGTAGCCACATCTGCCCCGGGGCAGAGGGTGTAAATCCTGCCTGACGTGGAGCTGAAAGGACTTTAAACGTGGCTGACAGTCGTGTCAGTGAGTCCTCCTGTCCTCCTGTCCTCCTGTCTGTCTCCAGGTCTGCTTCGCCAACACCGTCTTCCTGGAGCCGATCGACAGCATTGAACACATCCCCCCGGCGCGCTGGAAGCTCACCTGCTACATCTGCAAGCAGCGCGGCTCTGGCGCCTGCATCCAGTGTCACAAGGCCAACTGCTACACGGCGTTCCACGTCACCTGCGCCCAGCAGGCCGGCCTCTACATGAAGATGGAGCCGGTGAGGGAGACGGGGGCCAACGGCACCTCCTTCAGCGTCAGAAAGACGGCCTACTGCGACATCCACACGCCGCCCGGCTCCGCCCGGCCCCTGGCGGGGGTGGGCGGAGCCAGCGTGGGCTCCTCCCACAGCGACGGCGAGCTGGAGGAGGACGACGAGCCCAGCATCGGCCACGACGACGACTCCAAGGGCTGGAGCTCGGAGCGGGCCAAGAGGGCGAAGGCCAAGTCCAGGCTGAAGATGAAGAGGGCGAGGAAGATCCTGGCCGAGAGGAGAGCCGCCGCCCCCGTGGTGTCCGTGCCCTGCATCCCCCCCCACAGGTGCGTCCACATACACGTCGTGTGCAGGATTGATGCACAGCAGCAGATAGTCCAGAACCAGCCTCATCGCTTTTTGGAATCTTTTCATCGCTGGGTTTTTCACGATGTCTTGACCCCCCCCAGCTCTCAGCTCTCACTGTCCCCCCCCCCAGGTTGAGTAAAATCACCAGTAACCTGACGGTCCCCAGGAAGAGCCAGTTCATGCAGCGGCTCCACAGCTACTGGACCCTGAAGAGGCAGAGCCGTAACGGCGTTCCTCTGCTGCGGCGGCTGCAAACACACCTGCAGTCACAGAGACACATCGACCCCCTCCCCCCACAGCCCCCGTCCCAGTTCACCTCCGTGACCAGTGTGAGTGTTCCAGAGGAAATGCACGACGAGACTCCCCGTGGGGGGCGCTTCTGTACCTGACGTGTGACGCTCGTGTTTCTCAGAGGGACAGCGACGAGAAGCCGTCGTCCCTGAAGGAGCAGCTGAAGCCGTGGCAGCGGCTGCGACACGACCTGGAGAGGGCGCGGCTGCTGGTGGAGCTCATCCGCAAGAGGGAGAAGCTCAAGAGAGAGACGGTGAGACGCCAGCGACACTCGTCTTCGTGTCCCGGTCCGATATGGTTAAACCCGGCTCAGTCACGTGTTCGTTTCGAAATAAATACACGGAAAAATAAAAATCAACTTCACGTCATTTTCCTCCACATTAAAAACACATTGAACCACGTTACTGTACGATAAATCAGCTGAGGGCGAGATGGAGATGTGCTTTCTGCACCGCACGGACCCCCCGCTCGTCCTTCATGCGTTCCAGGAACCACACGCCACCAACGGATTCCACAATCTTATTATTTAGGGTAATTTAAACGTCTCTGAACCCCCCCATACTGTTATTAAACCTGAACCCCCCCATACTGTTATTAAACCTGAACCCCCCCATACTGATATTAAACCTGAACCCCCCCATACTGACATTAAACCTGAACCCCCCCATACTGATATTAAACCTGAACCCCCCCATACTGTTATTAAACCTGAACCCCCCCATACTGATATTAAACCTGAACCCCCCCATACTGTTATTAAACCTGAACCCCCCCATACTGATATTAAACCTGAACCCCCCCATACTGATATTAAACCTGAACCCCCCCATACTGTTATTAAACCTGAACCCCCCCACACTGATATTAAACCACCTTCTATCTGTATCACCTCTAAAACCCTCTGACAGACTGTTTAAAACTCTTTGTGTCTCACGGACGTCAGAGACTCACAGAACGTAGAACACTTCAGGATGCTGTCAGCCAATAGGATGCGAGTACAGTATCACGTGACTGCCTACCAAAAATCGCAGATGAGGTGGAGTCGCGAGCGTTGATGTGTGAATATTATTAAAATACTTTCGTATAATCTACATGCAAACAGCACCTCCCATCACTGTCACACACACACACACACACACACACACACACACACACACACACACACACACACACACACACACACACACACACAGGAGTGTGTGGCTGTCTGCATATGTTCTGAACGACCTGGTGTGTTACAAAGTTCAGACCTGCACAGAATTGTTTCATTCATTCCATCAACAGTCTGACAGAAACTGTGCGTGTGTGTGTGTGTGTGTGTGTGTGTGTGTGTGTGTGTGTGTGTGTGTGTGTGTGTGTGTGTGTGTGTGTGTGTTCAGATTAAAATCCAGCAGATGGCGCTAGAGATGCAGCTGACGCCCTTCCTGGTGCTGCTGAGGAGCACGCTGGAGCAGCTGCAGGAGAGAGACACCAACAACTTCTTCACGGAGCCGGTGCCTCTGGCGGAGGTACACACACACACACACACACACACACACACACACACACACACACACACACACACACACACACACACACACACACACACACACACACACACACACACACACACACACACACACACACACACTGTAAGCTGCAGTGTGAAGCTCTGATTGACCCCCCCCCCTGCGGTTCAGGTGCCTGACTACCTGGACCACATCGACACCCCGATGGACTTCCAGACCATGTGGACCCAGCTGGAGTCCCACCGCTACCTCACGTTCGACGCCTTCGAGGCCGACTTCGGCCTGATCGTCAACAACTGCCTCAAGTACAACGCCAAGGACACGGTGTTCTACCGCGCCGCCCTGCGCCTCCGGGAGATGGGGGGGGCGGTGATGAGGAGCGCCCGGCGACAAGCCGAACGGATCGGCTTCGACTACGAGTCCGGCATCCACCTCCCCCGGGAGCCGAGCCCCGACAGCCAGCGGGACAAGGAGCGGGACCGGGACAGGGACCGGGACCGGGACCGGGACAGGGAGCGGGACCGGGACCGGGACAGGGAGCGGGAACAGGAGCGCCAGCGGGAGCGGGACAGGGAGAAGGACGGGCTGCTGTCCTCCAACGAGGAGGGTGAGCTCACCGCCCCCATCAGCTCCACGGCTGCCACAGCTGGTTTTCTCAGGCAGGAAGGAGGAAGGAAACGTGGGGGGGTGTGTAGAAGGAGTCGCCCCAAAAACAGTTTCTGTGCTGTCGGTTCTAAAAGAACGTTTAGAAATGAGGGGCGACTGGATGAAAACACACCCGGTCGTGTTCGTGTTTCCAGTAGATTCCCACCCTTTGTCCACCAGGGGGCGCTGCTCAGGACCCTGGCTGGTCTCTCTGGGCCGTGTGGACCTCGTGAGAGTGAGAGGTTGTGTCAGGAGGGACGAGGAGCCGCTCCTGTTGGTTTAGTCCTCCTGGATCTCCTGAAGTCCACAATGACCCGTTTTTATGGGATGTCAGAGCTGCTTGTTGCGCGAGCAGCTCCTCGGGGAGGGGGGGTGTGAACGGGTCTGGGCCGAACACACGGCCCTGCAGCACACCCGTGTTCAGGAGGGGGCTGAGCGTTCACCCTCCTGTAGTTCTGAACGGTTCCTGGGGCGGTTTGGTAGTTTGGTGGTGGAGCTGATGGTTGTTGTGGTGGTTTGATGGTGGAGCTGATGGTTGTTGTGGTGGTTTGGTGGTGGAGCTGATGGTTGTTGTGGTGGTTTGGTGGTGGAGCTGATGGTTGTTGTGGTGGTTTGGTGGTGGAGCTGATGGTTGTTGTGGTGGTTTGGTGGTGGAGCTGATGGTTGTTGTGGTGGTTTGGTGGTGGAGCTGATGGTTGTTGTGGTGGTTTGGTGGTGGAGCTGATGGTTGTTGTGGTGGTTTGGTGGTGGAGCTGATGGTTGTTGTGGTGGTTTGGTGGTGGAGCTGATGGTTGTTGTGGTGGTTTGGTGGTGGAGCTGATGGTTGTTGTGGTGGTTTGGTGGTGGAGCTGATGGTTGTTGTGGTGGTTTGGTGGTGGAGCTGATGGCTGTTGTGGTGGTTTGGTGGTGGAGCTGATGGCTGTTGTTTCAGTGGTTTGGTGGTGGAGCTGATGGTCGTTGTGGTGGTTTGCTGGTGGAGCTGATGGTTGTTGTGGTGGTTTGGTGGTGGAGCTGATGGTTGTTGTGGTGGTTTGGTGGTGGAGCTGATGGTTGTTGTGGTGGTTTGGTGGTGGAGCTGATGGCTGTTGTGGTGGTTTGGTGGTGGAGCTGATGGCTGTTGTTTCAGTGGTTTGGTGGTGGAGCTGATGGTCGTTGTGGTGGTTTGATGGTGGAGCTGATGGCTGTTGTGGTGGTTTGGTGGTGGAGCTGATGGTTGTTTCAGTGGTTTGGTGGTGGAGCTGATGGTCGTTGTGGTGGTTTGGTGGTGGAGCTGATGGTTGTTGTGGTGGTTTGGTGGTGGAGCTGATGGTTGTTTCAGTGGTTTGGTGGTGGAGCTGATGGTTGTTGTGGTGGTTTGATGGTGGAGCTGATGGTTGTTTCAGTGGTTTGATGGTGGAGCTGATGGTTGTTTCAGTGGTTTGGTGGTGGAGCTGATGGTTGTTGTGGTTTCTGATCAGCTGTTTGGCGTGGCGTTCAGCCAGGACTTCATGGCGCAGATGAAGCCCGGCTCACGCCGTTAACCGGTTCCGTTAGCCAGATGAACTCCAGGCTAAGCTGTAGAGGAACATCCCAGCTCTACTGAACTTCATTCATGAATGCATTTTAATATTTGGTTAATATGGATCTATTTTAAGCTGACATCGTGGGTCACGGGGGTTGCTACAGACTAATAATATATATGTTTTATTGTGATTTATCGTACAGTAACATGATTTTATGTGTTTTTGATAGTTTATTAGTGATTTTATGATTCTAGTGTTTGTGGCAGAAACGCGTTTTGGTTGTTAAATAATTAGAATTCAACTCATTAAAGAAGCATTTTGTGTTAATGTGTGGAGGAACATGTTGGTGATTAAAACACATCCCCCCCCCTGCCGGTGCAGACCTGCTGCTGCCAGAGAACCGGCGGCGCCTCCCGCTGGAGGAGCAGCTGCACTACCTGCAGGCGCGTCTGGACGAGGTCAGCTCAGGGAAGCACAGCATCGGCCAATCGCGTCGCGCCAAAGCTCTGAGGAAGGAGATCAGCGTCATCAAGAGGAAGCTGGCGCACCAGCGAGAGGGGTGCTCCGGGATGGGGGGCCGCGAGGCTGGAGGAGGAGCGTCGTCTTTACCCCATCACCCTTCGTCCGCGGGACACCACGACGAAGGGGGGGAGAGCAGCAGCCAGGAGATTGGAGGAAAAGGTGCGTTGAGGAAGTCCTGGGGTAGAGCGTGTGTGCAGCCCCAACAACCTGAATGTGGTCCTCCCCCAGATCTGAGCGTCTCGTCGTCTCTGGCCCCGGAGGTGGGCCGGCGGACCTCCGTCCTCTTCTCCAAGAAGAATCAAAAGATGGCCGGACCCCCCAAGAGGCCTGGGCGGCCCCCCAAGAACCGGGACTCCGGCTACGGCGGGGCTGGGATCAGCCAAAGTCCCATCGGCCCCCCCCAGCTGCCTCTGCTGTCAGCGACCCGACAGAGGAAGCGTCCCCGGAGCCCCCGGAGCAGCTCCACCTCCGACAGCGACAGCGACAACGACGACCTGCTCCCAGGTAGGGCGAGTGAACCAGAGAAGCCCCGCCCCCGGGGTGGCACGCAGGCGAGGCTCACGCCGTCCCCCCCCCCCCCCCCTGTCCGCAGGTCTGCCCAGCAACGGCTTCGACGGCGGGAACCAGCCCGTCACCGAGAGCTTCCGCGTTTACAGAAGCGAGTCGCGTCTCCCTCGGTCCAGCTCGGACTCCGAGTCCACGACCAGCAGCAGCAGCAGCGCCGCCTCCGACAGGACCAGGTGAGGGGGGGCTCCCTTAACCACCAGCGTGGAACCCCGACTGTTCTCGTTGGCGTGTGTTCTTGTGTCTTTGACACACATTTCCTGACAGGGACACTCAAGCGTCTCTGGGACACGAGCTTCAGATCAGCTCCAAGAAAAATATTCACAATTTATTCATTACCCCACTTCAATTTAATTTGGAACCCAGAGCTGTCCGTGAAGTGTGGGTCTTCAGTCTGTCTCACCTACAGGTATTACTACAGGTATTACTACAGGAATTACTACAGGTATTACTACAGGTATTACTACAGGTATTACTACAGGTGTTACTACAGGTATTACTACAGGAATTACTACAGGAATTACTACAGCTATTACTACAGGTATTACTACAGGTGTTACTACAGGTATTACTACAGGTATTACTACAGGTATTACTACAGGTATTACTACAGCTATTACTACAGGTATTACTACAGGAATTACTACAGGAATTACTACAGGTATTACTACAGGTATTACTACAGATTATACTACAGATAGTACTACAGATAGTACTACAGATAGTACTAAATGTGTGTGAAGGTTCTGTCAGCTTGGTTCAGTGTCCTCAGGAGAAAATATGAATTAGAGGAAAAGAAAACTGCTTTTGAAAAGCAAAAGTGTAAAATGAAACTATTAAATCTTTATTTCTAAAACTATTTATTTAAATGACTACCAGGCTATAAAATGTTGATAAAACAATTACATAATTTGACTCTTTTTTTACTTTAACAGTTATGATGTTATCAATGAAAACATCAAAATTAATTTAGTTTTTATATTGTACTATTGTGAAACTCAATCCTTGTGTCGCTTCTACTGTATATTCTGTTATTTTATGGTGCATAAACGTCATGTTGGGATGAACAAATTTTTCTTGAAGCGCATCCCAGGATGCACTGCTTTCTGGAGGTAACATGAACTCTGAGTGCAACTTTCCCTTTTTTTTGAAGCCGTACGTCCTTCTGTCTCCTCATTGGCTCATCTACACAAAGAAACGTCCCAGAGACGCTAGTTTCTTGTTGCTTCTGCTAGCTTGTTAGTTTCAATGTAACGGTAACGTGTTCTGTGTTAGCGGAGGTCGGAGGTCAGAGGTGGTTCTGACGTTCTGACGCTGTCTCTCGTCTCCCCAGCACGACGCCGTCGAAGCAGGGCCGGGGGAAGGCGTCGTTCTCTCGCTCCGCCTTCCAGGAGGACAGCAGCGAGGAGACGTCCGGCACCGAGAACGACTCCTACTCCGTGGGGGGGTCGAGGAGCGTTTCACACCGTGAGTGCCCACCCACTCGCCTCAGTTTGGTACAGCTGTACTTTCATTTCTGTGTGATAGAAGAGTTTCAGCTAAAAGGTGGTTGGTGTGAGAGAAGAGGACGCAGAAGACAGGGTTAGATGGAGGCGTCTGATTGGCTGTGGAGACCCTGAAGGGACAAGCCCAGAGGAGACTCCACTCTGCTGCTGTCGTTATTAACATTTATTTTTAAAGACGTGGTTTTATTTTAATTCCCTAAAGACTCCGTCGGTGGACAAACTGTCTGCTCAGTGGAGTTAACCCTTTATCCTCAGGTGGAGTTCTGTTTGTCGGCCTGTAGGGGGCCTCAGTGGGCTCCTTGGAGGAACTAGGCCACTGGAGTTCAGATGATCCACACCCACCTGCCAGGTGGACGTCACGCCCACAGGCTGGGGGAGGGAGAGTCTAAAGTGACTGTAGAAACACTGTCAGCACGGGGGGAACACCACTTTGAACCGAGTCTAGTGTCAGGGTTCTGATTTGATGCTCTCACTTCCGTTATGATCTATAATCTATAATCTATACTATAATCTGTAATAACATGATCGTGATCCGTTGCTTCTGGCCCTCAGTGGTCCGGGGCCGGGCCCGGTCCGGTTGCTGGATGACCTCTGATGAGTACTCGTCCCTGGAGGCCTTGGACCTGGTGTGGGCCAAGTGCAGAGGCTACCCGTCGTATCCTGCTCTGGTGAGACCAGTGCATTCTGGGTAGCGTGGATCACAATCAACCACATCGTTAATGATCCCGCTCCTGACGTCACCCGTTTGCCCCCCCCCCCCCCCCCCGCAGATCATCGACCCCAAAATGCCCCGGGAGGGGGTGTTCCACAGAGGCGTGCCCATCCCCGTCCCCCCCTTGGACGTCCTGAAGCTGGGGGAGCAGATGACCCAGGAGGCCCGGGAGCACCTGTTCCTGGTCCTGTTCTTCGACAACAAGAGAACGTGGTGAGCGCTGGGGGGCGACGGCGTTACTCCCTCCTCTAGGGTTTTTTTTATTTCTTCTTCTTGAAATTCAGTTGATTCTTCATTTTTTGTTTTGTTCTGAAGCGCTTTGGTGCGGTGAAGCGTGAGCGAAGCGTTCGCAGAAGTCAGCGCCGCCGCGCCGCTCAGAGGAAACCGTACACCTCGCATGAAACACGCCGTTTAGCAGAAATGGGGGCAGATGTGGTTGTTTTAGGTCAGCGTTCGCCCCGCATCCTGTTCCGCTCCAGATCTCCTCCTCGGCTCGGATGAATCAACCTTGACGGGTCCCCCCCCCCGAGACACCTCGAGCTCAGCCGCTTGTGGTCGTGTGCTCCTTAAACGGGGTTTAAATAGAAATAAACAGGAAATGGTTCATCTGATGTCTCTGTCCTGAAGAGGTGTGTGTGTGTGTGTGTGTGTGTGTGTGTGTGTGTGTGTGTGTGTGTGTGTGTGTGTGTCCAGGCAGTGGCTGCCGCGCTCCAAGCTGGTGCCGCTCGGCGTGGACCAGGAGCTGGACAAGGAGAAGATGCTGGAGGGCAGGAAGTCCAACATCCGCAAGTCGGTGCAGGTGGCGTACCACCGGGCCATGCAGCACCGCAGCAAGGTGCAGGGGGACCCCAGCAGCGAGACCAGCGACAGCGACTGAACACACACCCCGCCCCCGCGTGTGTGTGTGTGTGTCGGGATGTGTCCTCCATCCAGAGCCCAGCCAAACATTCCACTACATCTGCCCCGCCCCCCGCCCAGCCCCGCCCCTCGACACACTCAGTCGTATTTAATCTGACGTGTAAAATATTGTATTTAAGAGAATTGAGAAAAAAATGTATTAAGGTATTAATTATGATGATGGGGAAAAAATAGGCTCTTTTCAGAATCGTGGATTCTATTGGTCACATGGTCACATGGTCACATGGTCACATGGTCACATGATCAGGTCATGTTTAAAGATGGTTTACAGAACCCGACGTGGCTCCGCCCCTTCCTGTCAGTAGGTTCACTCCATCGGGACGGGGACACGCATGCAGCGGACGTCACAATGGATCCGCACACTGGAAGATGTCCCCCACCCCCCCACCACACAAAAACACCCCCCCCCCCCCGGGGCCGCTGTGAACACCAGTCGTTCACCAACGGAGCACAAACACACGTTTCCAACCTGAACTCTGTTTTTACGGTTTTCTTACGGTGGGCCCGCGTCACGCAGGCCGCTGGTGTCGGACTGAACTGAAGCCCCGTCGCCTCACCGGCGCCCCCCTCAGGCCGGGGGCTGTAGAACTTTTATACAGACAGATTACATAAAGATAGAAGTTTAATAAAAAAAAGAATTGAGTTTTTTAAACTTGTTGGTCGTGTTGTGGTTTTGTGTGTGTGTGTGTGTGTGTGTGTGTGTGTGTGTGTGCGTGTGTGTGTGAGTGTGTGTGTGTAATCCCTTGTTACACCTGGGGGAGTTTTTTTTTTGTAGTAAATCAACATTAGATCTAATTTTATCTAGAAGACATTAATAGTTATTTTAATGCTCCAATCAGATTTTAGCTGTGTATTATGGGATGTATGCGCACTGGTTTTACTGGTCGTGCGGCTTTTGCATAAGCACTGGTCTATTGATGAACCGGATGCTCCTGTTCTTCTGGCAGGATGCCGGGAAAGGCTCGCGCGTGCTCTGACGTGACGTCATGACCGTGGATTAGTGCCACGTGACGGGTACCTCCATCATTCCACAGCGATCCTGACTGATTGATCCATAATCAATCAAACAAAACGGGGTCAACACCCTGCGATCACCCACTGAACCAGTTCGATGACGCTTCCTGAGCGCGCTTGCTGACGTCACAGCACCTGCCACGTGAGCTCACGTTGATGACAAAATACCTGTTTACGTAATGGTTCGTGTCTTCGGGGTTCTGATGGTGTTTCCGGTGCCGAACGCACACCCCCGCGCGTAAACGCAGCTCCGCGCACCGCAACAGAATAAAGATCCTGATTCCTTCAGAAAGTCTCAAACTGGGAGGAAAGAACTCAGTCTGGAGCCTCTGGGGGGGGGGTTACACAGGTGGGGGGCCAGTCCTCCCAACTACATCATATTAATACCCCACCCGTTTTACCAGCGCTGCGTTCTGCTGTGGGACTATTTTTTTTAACACCGCGGAGGAGGCGCGTCAAACAAACCGTGAGGCGGGGCTGATGTGGGGGCGATTCGTCACAGAGACGCGTTGAACCGAACAACCCCCCCCGATCAGCAGCAGAGCCGGTGTCTGATTAACCCTTAACCCCGGCGGCGCGCCCGTCGCTCCGGCACCACTGCGCTTTTACGCGCGGGTTTGGCGGCTGAACCGGGTTTCCGCTCCCGGAACCAACAACATGGACCGGAGGACGAACCGGAGGACGAACCGGCGGCTTCACCGGAGGTCACGTCGTGGATTCCAGTGACGCCGAGCTGAATGTGTTCTAGATGTTTAAAAGGCGTTTTCGCGTCGCGGCGGCGCTCCTTGTCGTCGTGGTGTCGCCGCTGCTGCTGGAGTGTTTCACCTGTCAGGGGAGGGTAAGACGGTGGTTCACACGTTTGTCCACAAGACTTATGGGTAATAATGTGAACATGAATATTCATGTGGTGAATAACTCGGTGTGCGGGTTAGTTTAGATCAGATTTATCACGTCCTGACGCCACCGGGACCTGTAGGTGGGGCAGGGGCGCTGCTAGGTCTGAGCTCTGGGGCCCCCGCCAGCATTAAGAAGTGATTCTTAAAACTTCAGGGTTTGTTTGGAGCGAACAAGAACTTTATGACCGGAGTCAACAATTTCAAATAAGGATGCTGAATGCAAACTGTCGTAGCTTTATGAACCTGTTTTCCTCCAGGCTGAGATGCCTTTAGTGGGGGGGGGGGTCAAACTCAAATCACACAAGGGGCCGATATTCAAGACACAGCCTGTGCTGCAGGTCAGATAGTCTCTACATTTGTTGTTCCTGAAATATTTTGACCTAAAAAGGTCAATTTGAAAAGATTATAACTGATTCTTCTCAGTAAAATGAACTGTTGATCGGTCGGGGTCGTCGGTTTGACCCGTGAGGTCAGGGAAATGAAATATTAATGGTGTTACAGTTTGATGGTGACTTCAGCTTGAAGATGGTGTTAATGTAAGAAACAGTAACAGATTAAGGACAGAACTTTAATCTGTGTTAAAGGTGTGTGTGTGTGTGTGTGTGTGTGTGTGTGTGTGTGTGTGTGTGTGTGTGTGTGTGTGTTGACTCTTTGTCCACCAGCTGGTAGAAACCACTTGTTTTCTGCAGCTATGGGCATGTGCATTAAAAAAACAGAAAAAACAACCATACTGGGCCTGGTGCCCCCCCCCTAACTTATGCTAGCGACGCCCCTGTTGGTGGTGGCGTAAATGCAGAAATACATCCTGTGTTTTTTTGAATGTGTTATTTCCTAACCTTGTGCTTTCTTTCCTTTGTCCTTATGAAGACTGGAACTCGATCTGGTGAGTTTTCTGGGTCCTCCCATCATGTTATCCACACCAGCATCATTTCAGCCACTGATTCCACGTCTGTCTGGACAGATTACCCAGAAGGCCGATGCCCGATGAACCTGACCTCAGTCCTGACCCAGGAACCCGGGGGGATCTACTCCGAATGTGTCTCCGTCCACGTTTGGATGAAAGCTGATGGTGTGGAGTGGAATCATGTGCTGTCAGTCGGCTTAACATTTAAATCTGGTGGTTGACCAGCGTTTCTCGCTGCTGTCTTCCAGACTTCTGCCAGGCTCCGAGGATTGAAATTCTGTCCCCCGTTAGAGAGACATTTAGACCCACCGTCACCAGGAGGAAACACACCAAAAAGGTAGCGTTGCACCTAAGCGGACTCCGTAGTTACCGTATCACGGCGACCGGACGGTTCACGCTGGAGCGAGAAGGAGGAGCACAATGGGTTCATCTTTCTCTGGCTTGTTGTCTTTTCTAGTGTAACAATAAGAAGCAGCGCCATGAAACCCGAGTCAGGTGTGGCTGGGATGTCCTCCAGCCCCCCCTACACACCAACACCCTGGTAGGATCTTTTTCGTGTGTCTCAACGCAGTCAAGCTGCTGTTTGTGTGTCTCTGACTGAATGTTGTTTCCCGTCTGTCAGTGGGAGCTCATTCACACCTGCGTCGAGGCCGAAGCAGGAAGTGTGGTGTCGGCGTCGTTCAGCACGACATCCAGGAGCTGCAACATCAGTTACACGGTTCCAGGTAGCGTTTGGGATGTTCTTCCTCTCTAGTCTCACGGCTTCCTGTTTGTCCCTGTTTTCCCTCCAGTCCAAAGTGTCAAACTCAAGGCCCGGGGGCCAAATGTGGCCCTCCGGGTTATTTTGTGTCCCGTGAGAGCATGAAACATCAGAGTGTATAAAAATAAATAGATTTTAAAAAGTGTGCTCTGACCAAAAACTACTTTTCCCACAATGCAGTAGTTAAGTCCATTTTAACCTTGATAAAAGCATTTTGAACATAGTTCCAGGCGTCGAGTCGGATGCGTCTCATTATTGTGTTCTGTTCGGTTGGATGTTTTGTTGAGGCTGGAATCAGAAACAGGAAGAATTTAAATGTCTGTGTTTTTGTGATTTCTTTGGTGAAACTCAGATCCTGTTCCGGTGTTTGATTTGTCTGTGGATCACTTCTCTAAAACCATCACCGTCACGGCGGCGCCTGGCGAACAAATCCTGGCCAGGTGGTGCTACCAAAGGAGTCCACGCTACTGCGTCGGTGGAGAAGTCCCCCCCCAGTCCGGATCTGTGACCCTGAGCGTCCCCTACCTCCTGCCCTGTGTCTGCGTGCAGGTAGCATCGCCTGCGTTTCATTTTTGGACCTTATTGTCACTCTGTTGGTCATGCCTCTGTGTTTTTCTGTCCCAGGTATATTATTCTCACACAGACGCCCGCCGACAGAAGACGTGTCCGTTTCGAAATGTTAACCTCACAGGTGAGTCAGACTGAAAGTAAAAACAGCTCCGAGGGACTTTTTGTTGTTTTACCATCACAGCGGAGACAGTTTGATGACTCAGAAATACAAAACGGGGGTGATCCCCTCCACAAAGCTGTCTTTTATTTTATAAAAGACAGTTATGGTGTGAGCTGCAAGGGTTTATGGGAAAAAATGGGCCTAAAAATACAATCATATCAGTGTTCAGTAAATCAACAGCTATAAATAACTTATTCAAAAGGCACACAAGAAAGTTGAGCGCAAAGGCGTGACATGAGGAGCATTTTTAAGAGACATTGAATAGCTCTTATTTTGAAAAATTTGATTTTTAGTGCAAATCAAAAAAATTTTTGACTTTCATATGCATGTCAAATTCATAGATTTCACTTTTAAGCATCAATTCATAAAAAATAAAAACAGACAAAATTACCCATAACTAAACTGATTAATTGAGCAGAAGTCTTCGACACTTTCAGCGCTGCAAAATATCATGGAACCTGTTCTAGATTAATAATAATAACAACAATAATAATAATAATTTGAAAATTTTTGCTATTGAATGTTTCAAAAGTTTCTGTTTTAATTTTTCAAGCAGACTAAATTTAAAGGAACAACGTAAAAGTTTGATAAGTTAATATGTTTGTGGGGTTGTTGTTGTTTTTTGCTTATTGACAAGGCTTTGATAAAAATAGATGGAATTTGTTTGTCAAAGGAGATAAAACCAGCACCTCTTAAGGGTAATGATTACAATCTCACATCTCAGGCGTTTAATCTGCACTTAAACTGAAATGTGAAAAGAACACAGTTGAGCTAAAGATTACCCGTCGTTAGCCTCGGTTAAAAACAGGCAGCAGGTGGATCCGTCTCTCAACAACATAATCAATAAATAGTTCCAAAAATGTGAAAGGAAAACTTTGTGCATCATCAAAAACTGATAGTTTGACTCCATTAGTCATCCTGGTGTGTGTGTGTGTGTGTGTGTGTGTGTGTGTGTGTGTGTGTGTGTGTGTGTGTGTGTGTGTGTGTGTGTGTGTGTGTGTGTGTGTGTGTGTGTGTGTGTGTGTGTGTGTGTGTGCGCTCACAGACTTCAGAGACGTTTGGCTGTCCTCTGACGTCACCCTCTTCCGGTCCAGCCTCACCTGGCACTCGGTGTGTCCCGCCAGCGACCTGAACGTCTCTGCCGCCCTCTGCTGGAGACATCACGAACAACTCTGCACGCTGGCCCCCAACTCCACCCTGGAGGGGGAGGAAGGAGGACAAGACCTGGTGAGGGGGGGGGCATACGTCAGACATTAGAATTCATTACACAGGTTGTTATGTTGTCTGTCGTAACCATGATTGTGTGAGATATGATGAGATAAGCCTTATCATATCTTATCTTGTATATCTACAGATTTACAGCACGTCTGCAGTCGACAAACACCCCCAGATGTGTGTGCAGGTGAGAACCAGATGGACGTTTTTCAGTTCTCCTCCGTTTTAATTGCAGATCCAAACATTTTTATCTCCTTCTTACAGTTTTCTCTACATGGCAGCCATCATGTCTCGTGCCCCTTCCATGGAGGTGAGTCAAACACAGGAACATAATATTCACAGTATTTTCTGCACTATAAGGCGCACTGATTATAAGGTGCACCTTTGATGAATTGTTTATTTTGATTTATTTAATATATAAAGCGCAAAAAAACCAAAACAAAACTGTAGCGGCTGTAGTTGCGCTATCCGTCCACTAGATGGAGCATTCATGACTGAGTACCTATCCATATACAGCTTAAGGCGCACTGTAGGTTTTTGGGAAGATTATTAGCTTTTAGCTGCGTCTTATTGTGCGGAAAATAATGTAATTTTGCTCACAGCTGTGCTAAGAGTCTATTTGTCACAGATCCGTCTCCGTGGGAGGTGGATGTGAGGCTGGGGGGCCAAAACATGTTCCTGTACGTCACCTCTTCTGTCCCGGCCAAGTTTTCAGCTCAGCTCTGCACTCTTAAAGAAAGGGAATGCACACCTATGGGGGGGGTCTGGTCAGCCACGATGGTGAGCATGCGTGTGTGTGTGTGTGTGTGTGTGTGTGTGTGTGTGTGTGTGTGTTAGTGAGAGAGAGCAAAAACAAGCTAACTTGAACAAATAATTTTACAGGCTGGGAATACGAGCGGCGGGACGCTGGAGGTGCCGCTTCACGTTCTCTCTGAGGAGCCGTGTGTGCAGGTGGGTGGGGGTCACGGCCGTGTTTGGTTCTCCTTCCTTCTGTCTCCTCACTCTGGTCTGCTCGTCCGTAGGTGTGGCAGTCACATCCTTTTCTCCAGGGCAGAAGGATTCTCTGTCCCGACTGTAAGTTCACTCAGACGCACAAACAATCTCCTGTCATCGGCTAAGAGTCACGTTGTGTGTTCCTGCAGACACACACAGGAGGTGTGGCGTGTTCGCTGCGGCGCTTTTGGTCGTTGTGATTGTTTCTGCAATGCTGGGAATATTCATCCATCGGGTTATCAAAACTGGAGCTGCGGGTGAGTTTAATGTCTTCGTTCAATATTAGAATTTCCATAAATAGAGCGTCAAACCGAGGACAGGGGGTGTAGACACCAGTGATAATACAGATTAACATAACAGTTAAATAATCATTAAAAATGTAATTTTATATATATTCTTCTCTGCATATTCTCCTCATGTCTGTACAGTTTATATTCACGTACATCCATACACAGAGTTGTCGGCCTTCATAACTGGAGCCCATCCTGACAGAAGTGTCTGTTTTCACTTCTAATTTTTCATTAATTTTCTCCATAATGAACACATTGTTGATTCTCTCCATTGTGTTACTGTGGGGGGGGGGGGTCCAGCCATGCAGCCGTCACACATTCCTTTTCTACCAGATAGAGCTGTTTCAACTCTTGTTTCTCCACACCCCCCAGGTTGGCTCTGCGCCCCCCAGCCGGTGCTGCTGGTCTGTTCTTCAGACCAGTTGGCTCACGTCTCTGCTGCGTTTGCGTTAGCCTCAATTCTGCAAGGCGAGCTGGGGGCCACCGTGCTCACGGCGTTGTGGGCCTTGTGCGTACGAACGCATCCTGGGGCTCGGACGGGGGTGGCAGACCTGGGGCCCATTCCGTGGCTCTACGGGCAGTGGGAGGCGGTGCTGAAGGCGGAGGGGAAGGTGCTGATCGTCTGGAGTCCTGAAGCCAACAGGATCTATGAGAGATGGAGGAAAGAGAAGGGGATCCTGGGAAAGAACGACAGGAAACGAGACGAGTACAGCAGAGCGGAGGTGAGATACCAGAAGATCCGAGTGGAGGTGGAGAAGTTCCTGAAGCTGAAGTACAACAAAAGGAAAGCAGCGAGACAGAAGCTGAGTAGTAACTTATGTGACGGTAAAGACTCGGAGCCTCAGGGGGGGTCTTCGTCTGTGATCGGCCCGGTGTTCACCGCGGCTCTCGCCTGCCTGGAGGGGGCGCTGCAGGGGCTGGAGGACCACAGGGTGGTTCTGGTCTACTTCCAGGGCTTCTGCCACAGTCGGGACATCCCCAAGGCCCTCGGGCGCGTCCCCCGCTACTGCCTCCCGCAGGAGTTCAGCGGGTTGGTCCAGGAGCTGGGGGGGATGCGACAGGTGAACGCAGGTGAGATCAGCAGGAACTGTTGGCCCCGACTCCTGTCTAAAGTCGTGTCGCTGTGGTTGGCACGGCAACTGGCTCGCAGACTCCAAACGCTGCTGCCTCAGAGGCGAGGAAGGAGACGGCGAGAGCCGAGCATCGTTTCATCACCGGAGACGCCAGAAACGGCTCAGAGCCGGATCAGGTGGCCCCCGCCGGCCGACGGGGCGACGCCCGCAACCGCACAGGAGCAGGAGCCTCTCTGCCAGTCGCCGTGGCAACCAGATGCCACTACATCTCAGGTTTCACACATCTGATGGCGACAGGCTTCTCCTCTGCTGGAAAGGCGATACGGACACGAGCTCCGGTGAAGAAACGCCGCCGTTAAAGGATCCGGCGTGGAGATCAGGTCACCTGGTTTGCACACGCGTGTTCTCACATCGTCACGTGTTGAAAGATCAGACGTAATCCTCCAGTTAAATATTTGCACACCTCCCGTCTCCTAAAAACAAGGTAGGAATCCGTCAGCGCTTCAGCCTGTTTTCAGAGCTTGGTGTCGGCCCCCCACCAGTGATCCAGAGGAACGCCAGAGGAACGCCTGAGGAACGCCTGAGGAACGCCTGAGGAACGCCTGAGGAACGCCAGAGGAACGTGTGGAAACGATCGTTTATGTAGAAAATAAAGGTTTTTTATATGAATAAATATTTTATGTCCGTTTGTGGAGTGGCTGTTTCATCCCAGGTGAGCTGGAGCAGAGGCTCGTGTTAATAATCCACCTGTAGCTTCATGAAGAAGGAATGTTTCTATCAATCATTCATGTCGTCACTGGAATGACTGGATGAAGTCACACCTTCACGAGCTTCACCTGTTACTACCCATTTGATTCAGATTAGTAACTTAGGGTTCATGTGCTCAGATGCACCTGTGTCACAGGTGTGCTGCTCCATCCCGTTGACAAGAATTAAAATCTGTGGGGTTTAATAATCCGGACTGGTGTGACTCCTAATCCGGTGGAGCAGGGGGTTAATCTGGCCTCCATGTGTTGTTCACTGACTGATCAGAGTTTTGACCAGTGACGTGAACTCCTGACAGAATTTGCATGAAGAGTTTGATCCGCTGTGGGTGTAAAAAAACACGGGGGGGTTAAAGGAGCTTCTAGTGACTGAAACCCATTATCATGGGATTAGGTTTTAACCGGAATAAAACCGTGTGGGAGGCGGGCGGACGTCGCGCTCTGTGGACTCTTTGTTGAGCAGCGGCTGTTCCCGCGGGGGGTGGGGGGTGGGGTTAGTGACGTCGTCAGTGAAATTCCGTGGAATGATTTACCGGTTGAACCTCCTGAAGCGACCTGCCCCCGTCCCACCTGTGCGGGCCACGCCCCCCCCCACACACACAAAGGGAGCCGCAGCGGGACAAAGGAGCGTCCGGTGGAGGGGGGTTGGTTTTATTCTCAAACTGGAATTTAAGTGTCCAGTTTGGGCCTCAGGTGTGAGCCTCAGGTGAGGGGGGGCGGTCGGAGGCGCTCCTTCAGACATGGGGGTGTTCGATCCGCGGCTCTGGGGGCTGTGGATCCTCTGGACGGTCGTTCCCGTAAGATCCTTGGAGATGGTGGACCGACACGCACCGGAAATCACCTGCAGCGAGGTACAGGTGTTCCCGTGGGTTCAGATCGATCAATTGATTGATTGATCTGTCTGTGTGTCTGTCTTCTCTTTATATCACAGTTAAATGCTCGTTCCTAATTTATCTCGGTCACCTCTTTGTTTCAGAGAACAAACAGATCAAAGATGATTAAATGGTTTGATTTATAGTTTATTGATCTGTTTATTTCTGCTGTCTTTAATTCTTTAATGCTTCTCAGACAGAAGCAGGAAATTAATCCACACTTCTGCCAACAGTTCAAACACCTCAAGGTTATATAATCAGATTATGACAAGGTTATGAGAGTATTTACACTCATGTTAGTATTAATTATCATGTTGGATCAAATGCTGCTTGAGCTAAGTGAACTGAAATACCTTCTGCTGTGAAGCATCGACTGAGTGGTGGTGTACACCAATGCGTTGTCCTGTTCTCCCCTTTAACTTACTGTCTGTCTGGAGTTTCCATTGCATAAAAGTTTAAATTACACACGTGATGCTGCCTATGAATGAGGGGCTTTTGTGTGTTTTGTGTGGCTTTTCTTTAGACTTTCCAGATAAACAGCATCCTCCAAAATTCATGATTCTGTTTACACATTTTGGCCACCTTTAGGTTATCACACCAGATCTTATTTAATTTATATCAAGAAATTCGGCAATTTAAAATTGTCAAAAATAAAAATAATCGTAAAGACGTTTTAGTGATGTGACATCCTCATTTTTGTTGCATGCTGCTTGTCTGCTCAGATGAAGCTATCTAACATTTTATTTACATAATTTGTCTCAAATAACAACTGATTGAATAATTGATCCATAACTTGCGTGATGGGCCTGATGGGGGCTTTGACTCGGTTCGCTGCCGTTCTTTAAGGGTCTGGTCATCTCTCCTCTTGGATCTGTTGGACTCTAAATTCTCACCCACCACTTTTCTTTTCCTTCTCCAGGGTTTGACCGACTGTCATGTGAGCTCAGGTAACAACACCATCATCACCGGTTCACCTCCCATCACTGGAATAACCTGACTCCAGCATCAGCTGTGAGTTTGTCTCCTTCTTCCTGCAGAGTCCTGGTTCATCGCCGCCCTTCCTGATCTGGACGACGGTGTAAACGTCACACACGTGGACCTGAAAGCCGTTCTGTGCTGTCCAGCCCAGACAGACTGTGAACCCTGCCTACAGATCATCATCACAGTTGGTGGTTCGTCCAACTCTCATGTCTGTGATGTCAGCTACACGACCGTGTTACACAGTTCAGATCTTTTTAGCACCACTGTCGCTGATTTGTCAGTGAGCTGTGGGGTTTCATTTTGCACATGATCTTGCAGAAGTAGATGATTCTGCAGAGTTGGTTGGGTTTAATGAAGAAGAGGAGTTTGACCCAAAACGAATGGCAGAAGGAAGTGGTCGGTTTTTGCATCCTGAGCCAAAAGGTAATGACCGGTGAACACGGAGACGCCCATAAGTTCTATAAATTGCACGTTTCACTTCTTATTCTTCTCCTGTCGTCTGTGCTCCAGCCATGGTGATCGTCTGCCTCAGCTCCCCGGCCTCCAGTGAAGTTTGCAAGGCTCTCCAGTTTAAACCAAGACCTTCTGCTTCTCAGGAGCCCACGCATAAGGTAGTGAATGTTAGGAGCCTCTGACGCAGTCACCCTATGGAGGTTTTCATTGTGTTTTCTGATGTTTCCTGCAGCTGCTGCTGACAGAGAGAGCGACGTTCGGCAGTCCCGTCGTCGTCCACGTGGATGCACATTCACACGGAACACACAACGTCCAAAACATCACAGTCCCACCTTTACAGGAAGGTGAAGTTAGTCTGTCTAACGTAGAGAAGATGCACCGACTGACCGCTGGTGTCGCTCAACATCCACACTTTCTTTCAGTCTGCTCCCTGGACCTGGGGGGGACGGTGAAGGAATGTGATGGTAGGAGATGTGGGCACCGTTCCCACCTGGTCAGACATGTAACAGTTTTACCGTCAGCAGGATGAGACGTTCATCTCTCTCTTAGCTCCAGGACTCTGGGCGGTGATGGATCTGAAGAGACGTGTGGTCGTCCTCCAGCTGGACGCCGCCGACGCGGCGCCGGAGGAAATCATGTGGCAGATGCTTTGGAACGAGATTCCTGGAGAGCTTCTTACGTGGGTCAGTCAGCGCTAAATTACTAATGTTAATCATCTTATGTCATGAAAAAGTGCATCTTCTATGTATGTCTCTATTTTTTTTGCAGCCCAGAGGTAAACGGGAAACAACCATTTCTTCCAGCTTTGTTGCGCCGTGTTTGTGCTTCCAGGTAACGGCTAGTTTAACCACAGCCAACTAGAAAAACACTTTTGTAAAAAGAGCAATCAAACAAAAGTTTAATGCAACACGTTTGTTTGCAGGTGTGGTGGAAGGGAAGGACGCTCCGGAGACAATCCTGTCCTTTCAGACACCAACAAGGTGAAGGATTCTCACAGTTTAGCAGAACAGCAAAATGAAGGCGCACAGAGTGTTCTCACAGCCGTGCTGCTGTTCTGTTCCAGATGCTCTGGAAATGATGCGGCACAATGTGTCTGTCACCATGGCGACGTGTCAGATGAGAGGCGGCGGCGTGGGGCTGAGCTGGAACGTGAGCGCGCCCTGCAGAATGGACGCCGACGTCTGGCTGTGTCAGAAGGAGCTGGTGGGACGACGGTGTGAGGAGGTGAGCGGGTCGAGGCAGACGCTGCACAGCCACGAAGCTGCAGGCTGGAGGGCAGCACGCCACACACACTGGGTGAGAACGGCCACCACAACGTGTCCTAGTGTTTAAATAACACTAATACCAGGAGGGGGTACTAGATTGTGTTTAAACCCTATAAAGCCACGTGGATCATATTTGATGCACTTGGGTTTTCAGGATTTTGAGACTACAATATCATAAATTTGACATTTTTTTCCAGAAAAATGTGACGTACAATCAGACGCATGCATCTGCATTTTTCATGCAAAAAAATCCTGGATTTAGCCATAATTATACAAATTGTTTGGTTTTTTTGACTAATTTCTCAGGTTCCATTATATTTTTCTGTTAAGTGTTTCCTGGTTCGGGCTTTAAAGCGTTAATATTAAATACAATATAAAACCTTTAATGATGGTCATTATTGTTTTATTAAAAATATATTTTCAGAAAACAGGAGAGTTCAATGTGTCGGCACATCCTCTGCTTTGTATTCAGGTGATCCTAAAAACGATCTTGGTCATTTAATTTATTTATTCCTACCATATTTACTGTGCTAACCTGAATGCTCTCACTAATTTTTAAGATTAAAATAGATGGACTAGAAGCCTCCCTGGAACCCTACTGCCCATTTGAAAGTAAGTATGTTAATTTTGTCCAGCTCTTGATGAAGTGTGTTTAATATTTAAGTCTTTCCTTACATGATTATTCTGTAAAGACAAGTTCACTTAATAAGAAATCTATTCCCAGCGTCTAGATGGAGATGGAGCCTGACAGTCCTCATTGGATTACCACTTATGTGTTTGGCCATTCTAGGAGCTTATTTAATTCAAGGCTTCCTAAAAGGTCAAATTTAAATTCTTTTTGAAGATCATTGAATATTGATGGCATCGCAGCAAAATCCCTGAAAGTTTACTTCCGCTCTCATTTCAGACTACGTGTGGGGGTGGCTGAAAGAAGATGATGTTAAAGGTATAAGAAACACATTCTTAACGCGCTATGAATTCAATTGAAACAAAATCTGCATAAAGTGGTTATTTTTATTACGTTTCATCGGACATAGATTAAACACAGGTTGTGTGCATTAGTGAGGTTCAGGAGTGTATTTAGGTGGGTAGACAGACTTATAAACAGTGTACAGAAATAAACAGGATGCTTTTGGTCTAAATTAAAATAAGATGATCTCCTGGCTGTCCATTTTTTTTATTATACAAATATTTTGTAATTTTTTAAAGCAATTTCAGGGGAAATTCAGGATAGAAGTACTTCTCAAAGCAACAAACACTTAATTTACAGTCTAGTTAAGGTTTTATCTCTGTTCCAGGTGTGGTGGGTGGAGGTCACGTGGTGTTACTGTACCCATCTGATGACAGCCGGGCGTTGCCGGGGCTGATGAGCCAGCTGGGCTCCTCGCTTCAGGCCCTGGGCTTCAGCGTGTCTCTGGACCTCTGGAGCCAGGCTGAGCTCAGCATCCTGGGCCCCGTGCCGTGGTTACACTCCAGAATGAACCAGCTGCAAAAACAGGGAGGCAAGGTGGTGTTAGCTCTCACCAAGATGGCCTGGGTAAGGGCTGAAGAATGGGGGGTGCTTAGCTGGGATGCAAACGCTCCCAGGGAGACAACGGAGGGAGAGAAGAGAGGAAGAAGCTGCGCGGCCTCCTCTCCCTGTGTCGATGCTTTCTACGCGTCCATGAGCTGCATCCTGGCGGATTATTTACTGGGCCGCGCTGGTGAGCGCTTTATGTTGGTCCAGTTTGAATCACTCCCATCCGAGCCTCTGGGAGGTTTCCATCCGCTGCCAGAGTTTTTCAGTGGACTTCATGTGTACAGCCTCCCTTCTCAGAGTTTGGGTTTTCTGACTGAACTGGCTGGAATTCCACAAATGGCTACAGCTTCAGCCAGAAGGAGAAGAGCAGCGGGCCTCAGGATGGCCTCCCGCGCTCTGGCAAACGGACTGTCAGGCTTCACAGCAGGGACGGCTGAACTGCGGTTGGCAGTAGAGTCTGACTGTGTCGGGGTTGGAGTTGATGACTCTGGAGAAACAGTACCTTTGAGACCGGTTATGTCTCCCTCAAGTCATGACACAAGCCCGGATGACATTGTAAGGGAATGGGTTTGAGTCCCTGGTAGAATGACACCACACAAAACTTCTGGTTTTGGGTTTGAGAATCAAGTTTTGGCAGGTTTTTGTATTTAATTTACCAATTTAAATATACAGTATAAGGTCCGATTGAAAAAGGGGTGAAGTGTTTATCTCTCTGGCAGACACCATTTCAAATGAAAGCTGACTGTGTTATAGCTTTGGATTTTACATACATGTAAATAAAAGCTTAAATGTTAATAACTATTGTTAGTGGCCCGATTGTTTTTATCGTGAATCTAAAAACTTTATCCAAACATTATGTGTACTTCTTGTCTGCACGTTGTGCATACATCACTTGTTTCCCTCTCTGGATCTAATACAATAAATAATATGATTTTTAAACCTTTCCTCACACCCTGAAGCTCTCCCTGCCTCTCCTATCTCTTCCCTGACTGTATCACAGTTCTTCTCATGATAAAATTGTTCATGTTTAAAAAGTGATAACAGACTAATACATATTTCAATAATCAATCTAAGACCTCGTCTGAGCTTCCTGAGTCTCTCCACTTTTCATTACGTCAGCTTCCTCACTATATGTACTGTCATTCTCCTGATAAGACGTTACTATGCTACACATAATATCTAATGTAATGCTGATAAATGGTCGAGTGGGTGTTGTCCTTATGTTCTGTACACTGACGTCACTCTTTTTTAATAAACAGAATAAGTTCTGCTGCTTCTGTTTCAGCTTTTTCTTTGCCGCTGGCGTTGTGCTGAAATGAAATGACAGAACATTTTTCATTTTATTTTATTTTCTTAATAATCGAACCAAACGCATTTCCTGTTGTTGTTTTTACGCAGTGACGTCATTCGAGTCACCAATTTAAAACAAATAAAATTAGGGATTGGGATTTAAACCACTTCTTCCTGCGGCGTGAACGCAGCCAATGACATCACCGTGCGGGCGGTGCCGTTTCCGGTGTGACGTCACAGAACCAACCGGAAGCCGCTCATTGATTCATCTGAGAGCTGCCTGTAGTCCTGTTAGCGGCGTTAGCTAGCTCATCAGATAGCAGATAGAGGGTTTAGCAACAGAAATGGCGCATTTGAAGCTTTTAAACTAATTATCCATAGTATGACGCTGAGTCTTTATTGTGTGAAGGAGCAGGAATCAGAAATTAATTTGTGGAGCAGGGGACGTGTGGATTTCCGGTAAGGTAAGACCAGAGTAGCCATTATTAACAGTTCGGCTAATTAATGTTAGAAAAAGTCCCTCTGATATGTTTGCTGTTGAATAGAGTCACTGGGATGCTATTGATTTTCAATTGATAGATTATTATCTGAGATAACGTTAAATGACATTACTTTAGCTCCTAGCATCCGTAGCCAGCTAGTTGGCTACATCCTGTGTGATGCTGATGCTGATGCTGATGCTGATCTAGCTACTGAAGCTAAAGAGGACAGAACATCCTGCTAGGAGTAAATTGTGTTTTACGACATTTCTGTTTTCAGGTTGATTTTATCCGTCAGGTTTGTGAACCTGCTTGTGAGCTTGAAAATTTTGTTTTGGTCAGCGGGTTTAAATTTCACCTAAATTCTGAAAAGAACTTGGATTTTCAAGATATTAATACATGTGGACAAACCAAGACAACCTAAAACGCGAAATTACCATCATTCTAGCACTCTCAGCAAAACAACTCCATTGTGATGCAGACTGTTAAATGTTACATGGCATTTAATTTAATTGTTATACGATGAACACGTCCATTGTCTGCACAGCAGTAGTGCATCCCATCCAGCTGATGCAAGCTAGTGTCAGGTCAACACAGCTGGAAGTAAAGTTATTCAACCCCATGGATGTTAGGGTAATTGGCAAGATAAATGATTAATAAACTGTTTGCAATAATCAGATCACAGTAGGGCAATGAGCAAGATTCAATATTCCATAACCAACCCAAAACATGTGTCAAGGTCCAGCAAGGCTTGGTTTCAGAAGTCCCATAGTTGCCCCATCCCATCCCATAGTTGCCATTAAAAATCACCTGTACTTAATCCTGAAAAATTTCCGATAGGAATTGTTAAAGGCAGCTGCAGTACAAAAACTCAGGAGGATTTACATAAGAAGAGGCTTTTTCCAGGAAGTAAGGGAAAGGAATGGGCTAATTTTCTTCAGGAATGTTGCCAAAGGCTGGTGTTTGGCTATACATCATTTATTGTAGGTAATAGCAGCAAAATGTGCGAGAGGTGCTTGTCATCAAAGTTTCATTTGTTTTTTGCGAAGAGGTAATTTGACAAAAAATGTAAGATACCAGTTTTCTGTTTGTAGCTGAAGGATCATGTGGTGGACTTGGCCGTTCCTGCCTGCTGCGCTGCTTCTCTCAGAGCTCTCTGTGGTGAAAGTCCAGTCTGCGCCATGCCAGACCTGTCAGAAACTCACCGAGAGTTTTGTTAAGGTAGTGTCGCTGTAGTGATGTACACTCGTACTTAACTAGTTGAGCTTAGTTTTTTAGTATCCCAAAGTTTTCTGTTTTGTTTTGTTTTTGTTTAGGGCTTGGAAAAAACAGCCAATAAAAACTTTGGAGGAGGTAACACTGCGTGGGAAGAAGAAAAGCTGGCTAAGTATGCACGCAGGTGAGAGGAGGTTCAATTTGACTTTCATTCACACTTTCTTTCCTCTAAAATAAACGTGTTCTCATTTGTTTAGTTGGATCCTGCATCATTCAGTCACTACAAAAACATCACAAACACCAAAAAAGAAAACATCTCACATTACGACCGAGGCTTACTTTAGTCATTCTTGAAATTGAAGTTTTTCATGAAATATTGACGAAAGGCATTATTTAAAATCTAGAGTGAAAACTCAGTGAGCCAAAGTAAAGCTCTGCAATTTTTTCTCTGGGTGGTTTTACTTGATTCTAGTTTGATTTTTAAATCTCCTGTTGTTAATATTTTCTTTCAGTGAGACTCGGCTCCTGGAGATTGTGGAAGCTGCTTGTGAGAAAACAGATTTTGAATGCAACCAGCTGCTGGAGCAGATAGAGGACCAAGTGGAGACGTGGTGGTTCCACAGGTAGATGACACACCTACAGAATGTGGTCAGATTCTTTTGTTATTTGTTTGTTGAATCCCACAAATGAACTACCCGTAAATCTCGCTGAAGTCTTTTAGAAAAACAAAAATTAGGATTGGCCTCATTCAGTATAAAGTTAGAGACATCCTTTTATTAAGATGACATTCTGCATTTAAATTAGTTTTATTGTGTGTGGCTGTGTTTCTAAATATATTTGGTATGATGTTGGTGATATCTGACTGTCTGACGTGTGTGTGTGTTCTCCAGGCAGCAGGAAGCACCTGATCTGTATGAATGGCTGTGCATAGAGCAGCTGAGGCTCTGCTGTCCACCAGGACGCTTTGGCCCAGACTGCAAAGGTGTGACGAATTCTAACGTTCTTGATGCTTCAATGTCGAAGCAGCGTAAACAGCGTCTTTATCCAACGCAGAGTGTCTATCGGGCCCCGGTGGAGTGTGTGGAGGTCTAGGCCGCTGCGAGGGGGACGGGACTCGCCTTGGAGGTGGAGAATGTGTCTGCGATCCAGGATACTCGGGTCAGCTGTGCCAGAGCTGCGCCGACGGCTACTTCAGAGAGAAAAGCTCCAATGAAAGTGTAGGAGCTTGTGCAGGTGCCTCAGATTCAGGAGATCCTTTTCATCCTCTGCATGGATGTGTGTGTCTGCAGGAACCTAAAACTCACCTTCCACCTGTGGTTTGCAGCTTGTTACTACTCGTGTAAGAAATGTGCAGGACCAGAGGACTACAGATGCCTCGATTGCAAGCCTGGCTGGATGCTTCACGACAACAAGTGTGTGGGTGAGTGTGGTTCTAGAGGAAACATGTCACCCATGTCAGATGTGTGTTGTTTGACTGCCTTCATGTGGATTTTAGACATTGACGAGTGTGGAACAGAGCTGGCCCGGTGTCCTTCTAACACCTACTGTCACAACACGGAGGGATCTTATGAATGCAGAGGTACACCTTCCTGTGTCCTTCTTTAAAGTTTAGTCACCACTCAGGGGTCACAGAAAGTTTCTGTAAAATCAGTGCACATCTCTTTGGGTTTTGCTGCATTAATTTTTTTATAAAGTGTGATTCACACCAGTAAATAAAACCACTACTACCAGGATCATTAATGCAAGTTCAGAACGCAGCATTGACCAGTCACACTTTTCTTTGTGTGTTTGTCCAGGTTGTGACCAGGCGTGTGTGGGCTGCATGGGTAGTGGTCCTGCTCGCTGTAAGAAATGTTCACGCGGGTACAGTTTGAAAGGAGCAAAATGTCTCGGTAAGCAAACACCAATCAGAAACCAGCCTGGGCTGCATCTCTGAACCTTTATGGGACTCCTTTGAATCTGTGTGTTCACAGACGTAGATGAGTGTAGTGAGCGAGCGATCGCGTGCCCTGGACTCAATGAGGCCTGCATCAACGAGGAGGGCTCCTTCCACTGTGACTGTGCTGATGGATTCATTAGAAGAGACAGCATTTGTGTTGAGAATAAGCCTCCTGGTGAGCAGAGAAACACAGATATTGTCTGTGGTTTTTAGATCTGTCAGTTAACCTCTATTTTTGCTTCTCCGTCTTCAGCCGGGCCAGAAAAGGGGCTTTTTGATGACATCACAGACGAGGAGGTGCTCGTTCTGCAGCAGATGTTCTTTGGCGTTGTGATCTGCGCCCTGGCTACGCTAGCTGCTAAGGGGGACATGGTTTTCACAGCCATCTTCATTGGCGGCGTCGCGGCCATGGCCGGGTACTGGCTGACAGAAAAGGGAGACTACATGCTGGACGGGTTTCTGAAGGGACGTTAGGAAGCGGACGGTGAGGTATGCAATCCAGTCAGGCTGAACCGGACTTCACTGGGATCAGGAACGTATCCGTGCAACGCCAGGCATTCAGGTATAAAGTTTAGTTTGGGGAGTTACTTGGAGAGGTTCGGGTTCTTTTTATGTTTAGTAGGAAAATGCAGGAATAAGACAGGAACTTGATGACTATGAAGCCATGAACTTTGAAGAGGAATAACAAAGCAACACTGCACTAATATAAGGGAGATGAACTCGACCCCTACTTCCACTTTGTGTGGAAAGCGGGTGACATGAAGACCACGGTTGATTGTTAAAGTCTATTATGCATTTGGCTGTTTCATTTTACCTCGATGTTGTCCAGGAAATGAAGTCCTTTCCCTCCACACAATCACAACTCGTCACGACCTCCATCGTTTTCACGTCATTGCTACGAGTCAGATCACAGGTTTTGGCTGTTTGCCACAACGTTTAAGCTTCTTGCATCGGACACTGGATTACAAATGTAGTTCCAGGTATTTCTAACCACCACAAAAAGAAAACTTTTACAAAGATAAATGGGATACTCGCACAGTCGACTTCTTCCTTCCTTACATGAATGATTCTTTAAGTTTAATGCATGACAAAAGGATTTGAGCCTAAAGGTACTACACTGTATTCATGAGTATGTTGTGTGCCTGTGCTTTGGCATGACCTACTGACTTCAGCAGCTGCTGGACGACACACTGACTCTTCTTGACCCGAGCTTTGGTCACTCTTTTGACAAATGATCCAAGTTTAACTTTAGTGAAATGAATTTCTGAATGATGCATCACTGTCACTTTGGTGTCACTCCGTAGTTTCACCCCGGCCGCCCAGCGACGTCTGCCTCCTTAGAGAACCTCTGGCTGTGATTGGAACAATTCAGGCCACTTTATTTTGCCTTTAATTTATTTAAGCAATATTTATTTGAAAGATTTTTTTAAATCATGTTTTGTCTTGATATTTCATCTGTGGATTTTTGTGTGCGTTTTCAATGCAGTGATTTTTAAATAAGTTCAGTTGTACTTTGAGCACATGTAGCAGCATCATGTTAGGAAACCACTGGAAGATCTTCATTTCTTATTTTTTTACACAGCTGTCTAATATATCTTTGGTTTTTGATGTTTTTGAGTCATTATTATTGTAAAAGTTTGCTTTACAATAAAAAGTCAGTCAGTCCCAGTACTTTTACTTTAAATTTTCATTTCATTTTGTCAAGCCTCTTTAAATCAACCAGCTTGTAGAACAAGATTTTCTACTTTAACTTCTCTGTCGCAGAATTTAAAGGTCAGTGACCGGCAGAAACCTTTCACGGAAACTATACAGCTTTTCTCATAAATATAGCAGGATCTCTGAGGGTGATTAAAAAAAATCTGTTTAGAGTGTTATCTGTCTCCAGAAGGATTGTTGTTAAATTTATCACTAAAATATGGTTTGGAGTGGAAGATCTATATGTGTGAATTCAGAAATGAGACAATCAGATCTGTTTTAAAGGCTACAGTCATCAACTGATGCACAACACCTGACATCTCCAGCAGAAGTGCTGGCAGTACATTTGCATTGTGGGTAATGTAGGCCCAGGTTTTGCAATTCAGTTGCTTCTGCACTTTTTTAAATGTTAGCATGAATAAAGCACTAATGACCTGTACTATATGCACACATAGGTTCCATCCTGTTGTCAAAGAGCCACAGCGTTCAGCCTATTTCAGTGTTCCACTCCAGTTAATGGGGTCGAGGCCCAGCAGCTCTCTCTCCTTCTGGGCCTCTTGGGAGCGTGTTAGTGCTCTGTCTCTCCAGCGCTGCTCCATTAGCTACAAACACAGCCAATAGTAAAAAAGAAAAACGCTGAGCACCATTTTCAGTTTAGAGCAAAAAAAGTATGTCGAAAGATTTTAATGTAGGAGGAGCAGAAAGGCATTTAGGAGACATCCAGTCAGATGTGTGGGCAGCTTTACCCTCTTGTTCTCGTCTCTGTAGACCGTCATGGCTCTGCTGTGCCGGATCCGTTCCTCCCTGTCGCTGCTCAGAGCCAGTCGGTCCAGTTCTCTGACATATTGGGCTTCCTTGCCTTTGCCAGCCAGCTGCAGCTTCAGTGCTGCACACTTCTCCTCCATTTGCCTCTGCAACTGCTCTCGCAGCTCCTTCCTGCAAGAAACACCTCTCCTCTGTTACGAATGAATGCTAAAGAAGCCTCCTGAGGTGAACCATTTATCATTTGGGATAAAATAAAAACAGGTACAGGAGAGGAAAATCAGTCACTGCTTTCTTTGTTATTACCTGTACTCTTCTCTCTCGCTGCTGGTCCCATAAAAAGGTTTTCGCCAGGTCTGATGATACCTAAAAATTATCATCTATTAGCGCTCGAAAGCAAAGAACAATCGATATGATGAAACTAAAGTTATTGATCTGATGCTCCCACCTGTAATTCTCTCTCCTCTGCAAGATGAGTGTCCTCTGTTGGTTGTGGTGGTGAACGGTCGGCGTCTCCAGGCTGACGGTGCGTTTGTGGACCACAGGTGGATGTAAAGGGTTCAGTCTGGTAATAGTCTAGGGAACAGATTGATGCAAGCATGCTTTCCTCCTTCGCTCCAATCAATCACCAGCTTCTGTTCAACCAGGGAATGCTTCACTCATCCATAAACGCTCACCTGATTGCTCGTACAAAGGCGGGCCGAGTCTGAGATGGTGGGAAATGTCCTGGGGCTGACCACGAGGCAGCGACTCCTCCACACAGGAGGTATGTTTTGAGGAATACACACCGGTGTGGAAGCTAAAGGGATGACTGCTGTGGGGAAAGATGAACACAAATCCAAACCATCCATTTCCTCACAGACGAGACGATCAAATGTGATCATAGCAGCTTTAAATACAGCTTTTCTCTTACGTAGTTTCAGCATCTTCAGCTCGTCAAGTCCAGTTTGTAGAATCAAGATTCTCAAAGTGTCAAATCCTGAAATCCTTAAAGCTGGAATTCTTTTGGTAATAAACTACATCACAAATAGATAGAAAGTGAATGTACTGGTGCTGGTTAGAGATTAATCCGTGACATGCCTGTGCATTCTCTAAGTGTTTTGCAGTGGCAACAGTTGCCTTGGTAATCAGGTTACCCCCCCCACCCCCCAGGGAGAACAAAGCTGCTATAAGACATCTGAGGTCATGCTTTAGTACTCTCAAAAAGAAATATCACCAGCCAATGAATAAAGCAGATCCACTCAGACCAAACCGCCTCAGTCAGCATTTAAACCACATAAAAATTTTATTACAGCGTAAAAACTTTTAAAGAGCAGACGTCTTCATAATCTGGTTAAATAACAGTTACGTTTGTGACTTCATCATAATACCGGGTGGATGATGTTTGTGTTCATGTAATGTAACTGATTCCATGAGCCGGGACGCCTCCGTGCTTCAGATTCCAAGTGTTTCATTGTTTTCCCACAGCCAGGAGTGGTATTTATTCAACATGTGATCTTGAGGAGTCACCTTTGATTTAAAAAAAGAGAGAGAAAAACAAAATATCACATTTTGGCATTGATTGTAATCAGCAAACTAATACCAGCCACAAAAAGTGAAACAATGGTCATTCCTCTCACCTGTCTCCATTCTCCTACACAGAAGATCCGGTACGAGTCGTTGCCATACTTCCCGATACCATGGAGCTCGATGGGGTAACGCCACTGCTTAGTGAGATACTCATCTAGAGGTTAGAAAAAAGACTGAGAGACTGCTAAGACTAACATCAGCGACACATTAAGTAATAGTACTAAAATTACTGAGGACAAATATTGCAAATATTATAATACTAATATAAAAAATAAAAATCTAATCATTTTATTTCCTCACAATGTAAGAAAAATTAAAAACATTCACTAAACTTCACTTATAAATGAAATGAGTGAGAATATTTTCTGTATATGAATACATTTATAATATATATAAATATATAGATAATACTACTTATAATAATAATATAAGACAAATCCTGCAAACCCTCACATCTGCACATTCACCTGAGAAGCGGATGAGTGTTTTGGCTCTGAGTTCATAAAGGCCCAGTGGCTTCATGAGTTCAGACATGGGCTTCCAGTCAGCCTCCCGGGTCACCTCTGCAGTGGGATACCGCTCGAAGAACCGCCACAGGACCGGAACGGCCATCTTCCCTACAGCAGTGGAGCAGTTTGTACCCGCCTGCTGAAATAATAAAGGTGTGTGAAGACAGGCTGGATCTTACCGCTCGTCTTGTTCAGAAAAATGGTCGCCACCAGGAGCTTCCAGCTGTCGTGGAAAAGTGTTTCCTGTACAAGGTTGTAAGGAGATCGAGGGGGTGTCCACTTCCTGAGAGCCTTCCTCCTGGGGGGGCTGAGGGCTTTAAACAGAATAACGATCGGTCTTTAAAGCACAAGCAGCTTTATTTTATGTTAATGTGTGATGAAGCACTTTGACCTTACCATCTCTGGAGGGCTTCCTGCTGAAATATGGACTTGTTTTCCGCTTGTTGTCCACGCTCTTTGACTCTAGGCCGACGGGGAACGTTAGAGTGTAAGTCAAAAATGATTTTGTTATTCCACACAGGTGTTGGAAAAATATTCTCTATCAGTGGATCAGAAATATTTCTTCAATCCACACCAGACCCTCTTCATGAAGGAGACATCAGGGAGATTTTGTGTCCAGATTAAGTTCAAGCACTATTTATGACGATGTATAAAAATATATATACAATATATATGCATGCAGGAAGGAAAAAGTATTTCCTCAGTAATGGATGCAATAAACCCCAGAGAACTGGAGCAAACTTGCAGCTGATGCGTAGAGCTCATACTTACTATTCTGGGAGTCTGTCACATGCATGCCGCCTCCTCCGGTGTTGTCAGGTAGCAACACCTCCTTCACATTGTGGTGACTGTCAGCAACAGCATCCAGTTGAGAATTAGGTTTGTCGTCACCTTCACCACCAATCTCCAGCTCCTCTTCACTTCGTTCCAGCTCACACTTATTCTCACTGTCAGGTGCGGGAACAGCAGAATGCTGGGAGTGTGTCTGTGTGCCTTCTGAGACAGTCAAAGTGTTTGGAGCGTTACTGGTGGGAGCCCGTCTGAGTAGCTTCTCTCTCAGCAGACCAACCCTCTGAGGGGACTTCAGCAGCGTTGCATCATCTGTTATGGTCAAAGACACAGCTTGTTCTTGTGGTACCGCGTCAGCATTAATATGATAAGCAGCTTCTGAACTTTCTTGATGGGCTTTAGCACATTTGACGGAGGATGGGACTTTTTCAGTTTGATTTGGAGGCTGATCCAAACATTCATTTGCATCTTCCTGCTGTCTGTCTGTGTGATTCTCCCCGCTGATCCTCAGAGTATTGATTTCTCCCTTGGAAGCAGTGAAATTGAAAAGGCTTATGTCTAATTTCTCCTCTCTGTTCTCAAGGAGAAAGGCATGCAGGGATGATCTGGACCGGAACTTTAGCCCTTGAGGACTAAATGACAGAAAGATCAGTTTGACGGTGATTTGACTCAATCTGACCTGCAGACAGAGCATTCCAGTAAAATACTGCTTCACCTTATAATGTAGACGTCCATTTTGCCAGCTGTCTTGCCTCTTTTCCTCTGTCTCACCTCTCTAATCCAGCCGGGGGGCATCCGGGGGGTGTGAGACGCATCAGCATCATCCACCAAACCTTGTGCACTTGTGTCTGAACTCGATTCCAGGTGGAGATCACAGCTTGCAGGTTGCATTCTGAGATGTGTGAATAGAAATAGAAACACACACACACACACACACACACACACACACACACACACACACACACACACACACACACAACCACACACACACACACACACACACACACACACACACACACACACACACACACACACACACACAGTATATGTTTCTGAGCAACACAGTTGTGGATTCTAGACGGTAGCATGTGAGCCGATTGCTTTTAGCTCGTTCATTAGCGAACACTGTATATATATAAATATAAATATATACAGAAAACTAATTTTAAATGTAGACGTTATCACAACAATTTGTTTTTTAAACTACATACATGAATTTCGGTCAGCCTTTAACTTCATCTCTCTCAAGAGCACGGCGGCTGCCGTCGGTGAATTTCTTTTCGGTTCCGCTGTTGTCCACACCGGACTGGAGTCATGGCGGACACACAAGCCGGAAGTAAAGGACAGGTCTGAGTCTGCGCAGTATGAACCAGACGCGAAGGCGGAGTTCACTCGAAAAGCGTCCGAAGAAACAACATCCTGTTGATCAAAGGACGGCTCTGAGTCGTGAAAGCGGACTGAAGCCGCAATAACCTGTTGATGAACGACTCTCCGTTGTGTTTGTCTTTAAAACGCGGACATGAGGGCCGTTCTAGCATGGAAGGAAACAATCAGCGACCAGTGGTGAGAGTTTAAGCGTCCATGTTCACGTTGTCACCTCGGTCCCTGGCTGGGATGCACCGCTAGGTGGTTAGCAACCACGGTTGCTATGTAAACGGTTGCTATGTTAGCATTAGCCGCACGACTCCGTTACCATTCATAACTAATTGTTGTATAGTTCTCTTTTGTCAGATATATCACCAAATGTTTGCCGTATCAATAGTCGAGTACTACCGCTAGTGAAGCACCAATCTATGTATAACACCAAGTTAATGTAATGCTAATGCTAAGCTAGCTGTGTCGTAAATAATCAATACTTATAAGGTCTGCTGTGTTTAGCTGTTCTTATGTGATCTGATTATTGCAGATATCTGATAAATAGTAGGCTTTGTATAACAGATAAATATACTTTATAAAGGGCGTTTTTTAGTGTAGTTTAACTCAACCCTAAAAATCCAAAGGTATTCAAAAGAAATTGGGAAAGTAAAACTAATTCATGTTTGGCATCTCTTTCATAATGTTTTGATGATGAACAACAGATCAGCGGGTCAATTCATTAAATAAACTCTCCATTATTCTCTCTTTGCAGTGTTTATGATCTTGCCTTCAAGCCAGATGGCAGCCAGCTCATCATTGCTGCAGGGCTTCGTGTCCTGGTACGACTCTCCTGTTTTATGTGCCCAAAGCCAACCTCTGAAGAATAAGTACTTGATCGTTAGATTTGATGTATTGTATTTTTTATTGCAGGTTCATGACACCGCAGATGGAACTCTTATTCAGCCTTTGAAAGGACACAAAGACATTGTGTATTGTGTAGCCTATGCTAAAGATGGTACTAAACTTGTTCTGAATTTGAACGGTACATTTTGCTGAATCAGGCCTCACTGTCATCTGATCAACTGCTTCTTTCTCCTGCAGGGAAAAGGTTTGCTTCAGGATCAGCAGATAAAAGCATCATCATCTGGACATCTAAATTGGAGGGTATTTTAAAATACACGTAAGTATTTTTATTACTTGTTATGTTATTATTGGTAACCCTTACTGTGTTCATTTCCTATTGAATTTATTCTATGTGTGTTTATCTGCAGCCACAATGACTCTATCCAGTGCATTGCGTACAACCCTGTAACTCACCAACTTGCCTCATGCTCCTCTGGGGACTTTGGTGAGTGTACTCTGAGCTGGAGTCTATGGGTTCACATTATATACTGTAAATCTATATTTTAAATAAATTGATTTATGGTGCATTGCATGACTAATATACGTTTTATATTTATAGGTTTGTGGTCCCCAGAGCAAAAGTCTGTGAATAAACATAAAGTCAGCAGCAAAATAACATGTTGTGGGTAAGCAAAGTCTGTAATTTATGTTGATAACATTGATATATTTTACTGTTACATATTCCTGTAGAAGGCTTTGATTTGATTAAAGATGGACAAACGATGGCCAGTACCTCGCCCTTGGCATGATGAATGGAGTGGTGAGCATTCGGAACAAGAACGGGGAGGAGAAGGTGAAGATCGAGCGTCCAGGAGGCTCCTTGTCTCCTGTCTGGTCCATAGCCTGGAACCCTTCTAAGTGAGTCCCTCCTGATCATTACAGTGTTGGACAGCAGGAGAAGCCACAGTCCAAACAACATGCCAATGACAGGAAGATGCATCTGAAATGAATTTCTTTGGATGGCCAACAGGTGGCAGTAGTCATACACTACAAGTTGGGAAGGCTCAAAACAGAAGTGTGTGTGCTTCAATAGCCACCATCAAGGACTATGAGATAGTATTTTAGAGAAAGCAGCAGGCAGAGCGATTGGAAATTTGAAGGAAAAAGGAGCCAAGAATTAGACACATTGATAATGTGCAGTACATACAGTATTATTGGATTACGTCATGGGATATGATTTGGAACCATTAGGAGGTCAGAGAATGAGGTCAGCCAGGAAGTAGTTCCTCTGGGGCTGCTTATATCCATCTAATCCTTCACAATACAGGGCTTATACTGTATGTACTGTAATAGAAAAAAGATGGCTCCCACGCTCTGCATCCGTGTCTGTTCTTAGTTTGAAATGAGAACATTATCATCATTACAGAAGCAACCGAAGCCAGTGCTGCACTGTAAACTGTATGTAAAGTTATTTCTCGTTATTTTCCCAGAGATGAACACAATGACATTCTGGCTGTGGCAGACTGGAATCAGAAGCTGTCCTTCTATCAGCTCAGTGGAAAACAGGTGAATATCATTGGTCCATGAAGTTAAACGCTTCAGTTGTGAGTCACCAAATGTTTTACCTAAAAAAATAAATGTGGTAACCCAGCTATGTGCATACAGTATATCCACAGGTCACATCATCGTTCATACTGCTCCAATATGTTCTAATAAAATAAACGTCTTCTGCCACAAAGTGTTTAAAAGGACATTTTGGTGAACGCCGATTCCATTACTTGGGAAGACAGATAACTGAGGAACACTGTTTTCACAGTTATGGCAATAGAATCTAATACTTGAGGCTGCCTATCATTTCAAAATGTTTGGTACTGGAAACACTTTTCTGGGTTTAAGACTTCTGTTTCCTGCTGCAATCAGTCTGTCAAGGTCTATTGAAACCATAACAGTACACTGGAAGTGATCCTGCTATGCTTTAATGCCCCCCCCCCTCACTGTCCCTCCTTCCTCCTAAATCCCCTGAAGGCAATATCGTAATTATGGACAGATATGCTCTGTTCATAACTCTGCCTTTATGCCCGAGGCTCACACATTGTCATCAGCCTATTTATCTATTGAAATGAACATTCTGTTTTGATTACAACACCAGGACTTGTTCTTAATGAAAGGGGGCTTTTTTTTTTACCACACAGAAGCAAAACAGATGCTCTGAGTTGGGGGAACTAATATGATGTTGTGCAAATACAGTATGAACTCTGATACAATCGAGGCTTTAAAAGCAGGAAAATACTTTCAGTCTTGCATGGTCTGTTCATCAAACACCGTGAGGCATGTCTGAATGTATGTGGTCATTAATGCGTGTCTGCTCAGACAGACAGTAGGACGTATTGGAATAGACCCCCCCGGGGGGGGCAATTTACAGTATGAGAAAGACGTGTTTTATCTAACTGCAAACGTTCTCTTTTCCTCTTTCAGATTGGAAAAGACAGGACGCTCACGTATGACCCGTGTTGTGTCAGCTACTTCTCCAAGGGCGAGTACATCGTCATTGGGGGGTCAGACAAACAGGCCTCCCTCTACACTAAAGACGGGGTGCGGCTGGGCACCATCGGGGAGCAGAACGCGTGGGTGTGGACGTGCCGAGTCAAACCCGACTCCAACTTTGTGGTGGGTTAACAACACGCTAAGTCACGTGTGGAGACCTCATCACGCTGAGAGAATTAGGAAAATGGAATGCGAAGCTCCGTTTCTGTCTGCGTCCCAGACCTCGTCCTGATTCGCTACAAACACGTCATCTTATTTTACAGTAACACCTTCGCCGCCGCCACATTGGGCTGAAAGTGATGAGGCATGCAAGAGCAAATTGGTTGCTGATGGCGTCTCTCAGCTCTCCTGTGTGGATGCTTTAACAACAGGAACACTTTCCCACTCCCGGTCTTTTCTTAGAGGTGTTAATAGAATGCACCGTTGCATTGTTATCTCTTATCTAGGTGTTGGGCTGCCAGGATGGGACCCTCGCCTGCTACCAACTTATCTTCAGTACAGTTCACGGCCTCTACAAGGATCGCTACGCTTACAGAGACAGCATGACTGATGTCATTGTCCAGCACCTCATCACAGAACAAAAAGGTGCTTTTATCCACATAATGCTGAGTTTATAATAGAGCTTCTGTTCTATTGTTGTACCCCCCCACTACCCCCCACTCCAGTCTGTGGTAAGTTGTGTGTATCTTGAAGCATCACGGTTGTAACACATCCAGTATTTTCTAAATGAAATTCGTAACGTTATTAAAAGCTTTAATATCATTTTGTTCTGTATTTTTTTCTTCTCATATCTGCCCCGGTCATCCAAAGGCTGTTTTTGTAATCGCAGGCTATTTTTCAACTGATGATACCTCCTTTGAAATTTAATATAAGGATTTGTTTTAATAAAGCAGTGTCAGCCCATTTTAATGAATACATTATTTTTTTTACACACAGCATCGCAGCACAGCTGAGATCCTGACAATAAGCCCTGATAAGACTCATTCACGCCGACGGTAATTCAACTGTCCCCACCCTCCTGACGTGTCCCCCGCTTTGCCTTCATTTCCTCCCGTCCGCAGTGAGAATCAAGTGTCGCGAGCTGGTGAAGAAGATCGCCATCTACAGAAATCGTCTGGCAATCCAGCTGCCTGAGAAGATCCTGATCTACGAGCTGTACTCGGACGACTCGGCAGACATGCACTACTGCGTCAAGGAGAAACTTTGCAAGAAGTTTGAGTGTAATCTGCTGGTGGTTTGCTCCAGACACATCATCCTCTGCCAGGTGAGAGGAAATAAGAGTCCCAAAACCAAATCAGAGCACCTTTTGCTCTGCAATTTTCCTCACATGATGAGACAAACTGTTTTCTTTTAGTTACGCCACTCAAAGCTAAATTATTCTGACCTCCTCTGATGCTCCTGTTTCTTTGTAAATTGCACGAATGCAGAATTGGCAGATTAAACAAGAGGCCCTTTTTAAAAAAATCTGATTGAAACCGAGTGATTTGGATTGTTAGCGCTCCTTACTGCCTGTATGGCCTGGAGAAAAAAGATAATATCATGAAATTACTGGTTTCTTGGATGTTCATGCTCAGTTTGCTAAAGGCTTTGGCTGAGCTTGCCCCCCCCATTGCTGCCTCTCCGCCTCTCAGCCCTCTGGATGAAGTGAGACAGTTGAATGAAGAGGAAAAAACCCAAGTCTATTGAAACAGTGGGTGTCCCACTGGGGACCTCTCTGCTTCTCATCTCCGTGTGTTTGACAGACGCTGGTGGGGGGGTGCAGCCATAACACAGAGGTTATTTTCCTTTCAATCTGTCTGTGTGTGACAGAGGTGCTTCAGAACTCTTGAAGACGAGCTCATGTTTCACGCTTCAGACAGCTCTTAGAGCTCATGAATGGGCTGTTCTTGTATCCATGGCGTACGTCTGTCAAATCAAAGCTTTTTAAAAAAAAATTTCCCAGCATGCCTTTGTGATGCTGAGCCACAGTTAGCAGCATCTCGTTTCAGACATTTCATATTGTTTTTAATGTGTATTAAATGATTGGATTAACGGAAAATCGTTTGGTGGTTTGTATTGTCGCCCCACCCGTCGTGTCGTGCAGGAGAAGCGGCTGCAGTGCATGTCCTTCAGCAGCGTCAGGGAGAAGGAGTGGGTGATGGAGTCTCTGATTCGCTACATCAAAGTGATTGGGGGGTCTCCAGGCAGAGAGGGGCTGCTGGTGGGGTTAAAGAACGGAGCGGTGAGTATGTGGAGACGATACTCTCCCTCCTGAAGTAACCATAGAAATGTCACTGGTGTTCTCGGTTCTGACGTCTCCCTGCTTGTCTTTGTGTTTCTGAGTTAGATTCTGAAGATCTTCATCGACAACCAGTTTCCCATCACGCTGCTGAAGCTGTGCACATCGGTGCGCTGCCTGGACATGAGCGCCTCCCGCAACAAACTGGCTGTGGTGGACGAGCACAGCACCCTCCAGGTCTACGACATCACCAGCAAAGAGCTGCTGTTTCAGGTCAGTGTGAAGGATAGAGCTGGGGGGTCAAACTAACTTTCACTGGGGGCCACATCAGCATCACAGCTGTCCTCAAAGGGCCAGATGTAACTAATAAATGTAACTAAATGTAACTCAGTGTAATGTAACTAAATGTAACTACTCCTTAATGTAACTAATAAATGTAACTAAATGTAACTCAGTGTAATGTAACTAAATGTAACTACTCCATAATGTAACTAATAAATGTAACTAACTGTAACTCAGTGTAATGTAACTAAATGTAACTACTCCTTAATGTAACTAATAAATGTAACTAAATGTAACTCAGTGTAATGTAACTAAATGTAACTACTCCTTAATGTAACTAATAAATGTAACTAAATGTAACTCAGTGTAATGTAACTAAATGTAACTACTCCTTAATGTTAAATAACTGAATTTCTGACTGATTCTAGTTCCAAACATTACAGTTAGACAGAAAAAACATGTTTGTTTGTTTCTCTGTTCTAACATAAATCCTTTTCATTTGTCAGGTTATTAAACCCACAGAACTCCATCAATCAAGGATCAAACTATCAATCAATAAAGAAAAATAACATCAGACACGAGTTAGGACATTAACTTTGTTCACGTTTCTGTCAGAGTTAAAACAGGCAGAATTACTGCATTGTGGGAAATGTAGTTTTGGTCAAAGCACAGTTTTGACCTGTTTATTTTTAAACACTCTGACCTTTTATTCTCTCACGGGACACAAAGAATGCTGTGGTGGGCCACATTTGGCCCCCGGGCCTTGAGTTGGACACATGTGGGATAGAGGAAACAGACTTGACTGAGTTTAGAATACGTAGCATGTGTACCGTGGGAGGAAATGTAATGTATAGGAGCGTGAATAATTATTTACACAAGCCAGAGGCACACATCTTACTCTTGTCTGCTTTCCACGGTCGATCGCTCTCCCCACTTCCCTCCTTTACCTGCCGTCCTTCCTCTCTCTTCTCCCTGCAGGAGCCTAATGCTAACAGCGTGGCCTGGAACACACAGTGCGAGGAAATGCTGTGCTTCTCTGGCAACGGTTATCTTAACATCAAGGCCAGCAATTTTCCTGTCCACCAGCAGAAGATGCAAGGCTTTGTGGTCGGCTACAATGGTTCCAAGATCTTCTGCCTCCACGTTTACTACATGTCTGCTGTGGAGGTTCCCCAGGTACGGCACGATGGTGTTCCGTTTGTCAAGCAAAAAAATTAGTAGAGTGAATGATTTTCTATCAGTTATTAAGAAATATGAGGTGAAAATATGACTGTGTTGCTTTTCTTTGCCTAGTCGGCGCCCATGTACCAGTACCTGGAGAAGAAGATGTTTAAGGAGGCCTATCAGATCGCCTGTCTGGGTGTGACAGACAGCGACTGGAGGGATTTAGCCACGGAGGCCCTGGAGGGGCTTGACTTTGACACCGCCAAGAAGGCCAGTCGCATCCTCCCACATCCTCCCAGATCATCAGCGACCTGCGATTTAACACTTTCATCTTTGACAGAATGGTTTAAGAAAAAACTTAGCAGCATCAGCAACACTGCCTTTAATTAAATCACAAGCGTCATCGTCTGCAAACACGTCAGTTTACAACATCTGGCTGTCAAATAGAAAGTCGAGCAAAGTTGAAATTAAACATTTGAGAGAACAAACACTGAAACCAAGATGAGACCTGAGACACTGATGGCGTTTCTTTTCCCATTCCCAGGCCTTCATCCGGATCAGGGACCTGCGCTACCTGGAGCTGATCAACAGCATCGAGGTAACCCCCCCCCCTGACGCCCGTCTGCGTGGCGTAAGCTTTTAGCTTGCTGCCAAACAAGATGACATCAGGAGACGGGGCCGCTCGTGTTTTGACGTTCACACATTTAATCGATGGGCTTCAGCGGCCGGGAACGTAAACGAGTGTGAAGAAAACTGCATTAAAATAAATACCATTTGTTCTGACGGATGCCGTAAGTGTTGAGCCGCCTGAAAACAAAAAAAAAAGAGTTTTTGAAGAAGAAGCCAAGATGTTAGTACCTTCAGCTTTGTTTAAGTCGTGTGGTTAATGTATATGAGTGTTTTTTGTGTTTGTTATCACATACCAGTGTTTGTGTCAACTGATTTGCAGGACAGGAAGAAGCGGGGCGAGAGCAACAACCAGCTGTTCCTGGCCGACGTCTGTGCCTACCAGGGGAAATTCCACGAGGCGGCCAAGCTTTACAAACGGACGGGCCACGAACCCAGAGCCCTGAGCATGTACACCGACCTGCGCATGTTCGAGTACGCCAAGGTGATCCAAACACACACTCACATGTAAACACACACATGTAAACACACACATGTAAACACACACGTGAAACACGCCTCGGGATCAACAGACTGAACAACACAGGCAGTCTTGTGTGTTTTAGGCGTGTAGAACATGTGTTTCTCCTCATCATGGGCAGTCATGCCAAACTGGGGCCCCCGCGCCGTGTTCAACTGACCCCCCCTTCGTCGTCTGTCTTTCATCTCCTCGTATATCATCCGATCAGTCCACGATATCCCTGGGCAACAGCTTACACACATAGATGCAGTTGTAAATGAAGCACAAATGGAGAGAAATAAGGCGAGCATCCGCTTCTAAATGAATTCTTTGATGGAGGGGGGGTCAGTTAGGGTCGAGACCAATTCCTGCTTTATGTTTACGTGCAGCAGGACGCTTTGATCATCAGCGTTACTTTGTCATCGGAGCAGATAGAACAGCCGTGACTCGCTCTGATTGTGTGTTTGATGTGGCTGCTGTGTGTTTATGTGTGTGTGTGTGTGTGTGTGTGTGTGTGTGTGTGTGTGTGTGTGTCCATCTGGTTCTATAGGCTGTTTGTTTTCTGTGGGACGGACACTGGAGGGGGGAGGCCCAGCTGTTTGGGTTGCTCTCTTCCTCCCGTCTCCTCCTTGAACCGCGTTCAGACCGTCTGAGGTGGTCAGGACGCGTTATAATCACACCTGTGTCGCAATGGATCTGAATCTGTGTCATCCTGTCAGGATTTCGTCGGAACGACGGACCCGAAGAGCTCCCGCATCCTGATGACCAAGCAGGCGGACTGGGCCAAGAGCACCAAGGAGCCGCGGGCAGCAGCGGAGATGTACCTGTCAGCAGGAGAACACCTGAAGGCCATAGACATCATCGGGGAACACGGCTGGGCAGACATGTACGTGTCAGCCATTCAAAAAACACGCTGTGTCCAGGAGATACTCCTGCTAAACATTAACAAACTCATCTTTTTTGAGAGTTTCCTTTCCTATTATTAACTATTACATTCAAGGCATATTCATTAATGTAGTGAAAATGCATATTTTTCACGATTGTGCAAGTAATTGGAGTGAAATTCAGCGGCGTGGCTCAAATCTAACGGGTCAGATGTGGAAGCTGGTGTCCATTCACACCGTAAACCTGCTGGGTTCCATCTGATAGACACACAGTCAACCCAGAAACCATCAGAGCCGTCAGAGACGCTCCACGTGAAGCATCGACAATTTAAAACCTGCATTAAAAAAGCTTTTTTGTTCCCCATCTGCAGTTAAAATGACGACAAATACATTTCTCATTTTTTAAAAGAAGAATGTCAACAGGTGATACAAAGCGTGTTTTATCACTTCACGTGTTGAATGTCATGTGGTCGAATCCCTTTGGTCGCGATACGTCATCGTATTAAATAACATTCAGAGCTCGTCTCCGTTTCTCAGTCGGATCAGCGTTTAAACGTTTATTTGACGTGTAAATAGTGACTGAGAAAGAATCCAGGGAATGAAACCTGTCTGTTTGCTGACACACACACACACACACACACACACACACACACACACACACACACACACACACACACACACACACACACACAGTGGGAAAGCGGAGTGGGAGTGTGTGTTGTTGAAAACAGGGCGAGGCGATAAGCCTGTCCAGCGGTCCGACCGGTACCCCCCCCCCCCCTATCAGCCCTATTGTCTGCATCATAAGCCTCAACCCCCACCAGTTAGAACCAACAACCTCAGCAGCTGATTAGATTCAGCCGGTGACCCCGACCAGTTCAGATATTTTGGGGTCACGAACATAATGTGAAATGTGGGACCACCGTGTGAGGGCTCATCTCCATTATCTCCCCCCCTCCCAGGCTGATCGACATCGCTCGCAGGTTGGACAAGGCGGAGCGCGAGCCGCTGGAGAAGTGTGCGCTCTACTTCACCAGGCTGAAGCACCACGGCTTCGCCTCGGAGACCTACTCCAAGATGGGGGACCTGCAGGCCCTGGTGCAGCTGCACGTGGACACCCAGCACTGGGAGGAGGTTTGTCACGCTGGAACACACCTGCTCCGCTCATCATGGGACACACACCATATATACGGTATATATAGCACCCTGAGACAATCACATAAATATCAGGCGTGCCCCATAAGGCTGTGCTAAATAAACTGCTGTGGTAGTCAGAAACCAATATCGTAAAACACTTCGTGTTCACAGCTCGCTCAGGTTCGCACAAATCTCCAGAGGTTCACCGTTCAGCTCACGTTTGTGGTCAGATTTCATCACATAGTGACAAATCTAAACCACATGTGTTCTTCAATCCTCACCCACAAAAAGGTTTTGTGAGCGAGATGAGAATCCTACAAATTTCCACCATCGGCTTAAAGCTCTGCTCTCCCCCCAATCAGATTTCTCCATCAGGGTGGATCAGGAGCTCAGACGAGGAGAAACCGTTTGCTATCTTTAATCGACTTAGAGGCGCTGCAGAGATTTGCATTCTGAAACGAGAACATCCAAAAACAGAACGTCACATCGTGATCCGGGGGGGTTCTGTGGTCGGGTTTCGTAAGTCTGCATATTTATTCGATCATGGGGGAGGCAAAGAGACGAGCGGGGCGAGGCCGGCTTTCACACAACTGCTAGGATTTATGTGTATCACTGGGGGGGGGGGGGGGGCATGACAGGACATTTCTGCATGGGCCGTATAGATGCCATTCACTGCACACCCCCTGTAAGACAAAAATCCTTCTTTAAATGGCGTAGTGTTCTCCAGCGTGGGACACACACACACACACACACACACACACACACACACACACACACACACACACACACACACACTCTGTGTCGTCATTGTGAGGCCTGACAGGTGTGATTTTGCCTGCGTGACGTTTCTGTCAATCAGTCTGTATTTCGGGCAGCGATGTTTCCGGGAACGGAAGGACAGGAAGTGGATCTGCTGTTGTGTTTGAGCGTGAAATGAATTCCACTCAAACATTTGATTTGGTGCCAGCGGGTTGATTACCCATCAAACCCGTTTCAGTCAGAAGGAACGCGTTTCTGAGTCACGTGTGGCGAATGAGCTGCAGTCCAGCTCTGAGTAACGTGGATGACTCTTCCCTACGGGCTCATGAGAGCTGCTCATCTGATCTTTTTTTTTTCAGGCCTTTTCTTTGGCGGAGAAACACCCCCAGTTCAAAAATGACGTGTTCGTGCCGTACGCCCGCTGGCTGGCTGAGAACGACCGGTTTGAGGAGGCGCAGAAAGGTGAGCTGGCATCTCCACCGAGGCAGCCTTCACGTGGATGGCGCCTGCGTAATGTCAGTGTTCAGAATGATTTAATACAACGTCGGAGCCCCCCCCACCAGCCCGTGTTTACATGTGGAAGTGATAAAGCCAGGGCCGGCTCTGGACGCACACACGTTTCACTTCCTGGATTCTCTGCATCCGCCGTAGAACATGATCCTGTTTGCTGGAGCAGAACAGAGCAGAAAGACACGCATGCCTGTAACCCCCCCCCCCCACGACAAGCAGCTCTGATGATGATTACAACTGTAACCATAGTTATAATCAGCTCATAGATTTATAATTATGATCCCAGCAGGCGTATTTCCTCTTCCCCTGCCTGTGTGGACGCCGCTGAACGGGCCTGATTGTAGCGGCGCTCGCCTCACCGGCGTGCGTTCAGCTGATCGTGTGTATTTAAGTCGACGCGGGATTAAGTTACCCATGATTGTAACTGATTCTGGCCTCCGCGCTGCTCTCCACGCTGCAGCCGCTCCAGGATGGGTGTAGAAACGATTAGCGTCAGACCGCCGGGGGCTTCGATCGGTCACAAAATGAGTTTCTGGACGAACATGAAAAGTTTGTGTCCCGCAGTTTGACCCAAACCAACCAGCTGATGGACCTTCAAAGATCAGCTCATGAGTGTTTAGTTAGTTATTTTTAAGGAACTCCAGACAACAACGGCTGCTGTCTTCAACGTCTGCTCCAGCTGGTGATTCATCACCCTGTTGGTGGGGGGGCTGGTGCTCAGAATAAACCAGAAGCACCAGATAATTATGACTTTTATCCCGTCAGGTGGACTGATTAATTTTATTACCATTAGTATGTCGTGACCCCCGCTGGGCTGGAGGTTGTAGGGTCACCCCCTCCCCCCAAAGCTGCCTGTAATTACTGTCTGACAGGAACACGGAACACGGAGCTCATGTTTACGACCAAACGTGAAGGAACAACCTCCAGACGTGTGTTACTGATTACAAATGAGACTGTTTTAAGGTAATGGGACCGTAAACGTTCATGACCTCACCTGATTGGTTCTTTTAGCCGCTCCACTGAAATAGCAGCGCTAGAGAAACTAATGACAGTTATTTAGAGCGGGACCATTTCAGATCCGGTGCTTAAACACCAAACCAGTGATACTTCAGAGCCACACATGTCTGAGAATCTTGAAATCCAGTGATGTGAGTGCTCACTAACCCTCTGACATCACTTCCTGTCTGCCGCTCCTCAGCGTTCCACAGAGCCGGGCAGCAGAAGGAAGCCGTGAAAGTCCTGGAGCAGCTTACCCACAATGCAGTAGTGGAGAACAGGTTCAACGACGCGGGCTACTACTACTGGATGCTGTCGATGCAGTGTCTGGACATCGCCAGAGGTGTGTGTGTGTGTGGGGGGGGGTCGCCGGCTGCTGGGGTGTTGCTCCTCGCTGACGCGTCGCTGCATCTGTTTGTGTGACTCAGAAAGCGAAGACCAGATGGAGGAGATGCTGATGAAGTTCCAGCGTTTCCAGCATCTCGCTGAGCTCTACCACGTCTACCGCTCCATCCAGCGCTACACGGTGAGGAGGCGCCGCCGCCGGGTCCGCCCGGGGGGGCGTGGGGGCACGCCATTGGCTCTCAGACTCGACGGGCTGCACGCGGCGGCGCCATATGGATCCGGTTTGGACGTAAACACGTGTTCAGGAAACATGTTTTTGTTACGCCCGGCCAACGGGGGCGTATCGGGTTACGGGTGTGCGTCCCCCCCCCCCACGCCATCCATACACGTCTGAAAAAATAACGCATGATGGAAGGAAAGGAAATTTCACACACACACACACACACACACACACACACACACACACACACACACACACACACACACTCTGTCGGGGACCTGAAGTGTGTATCGTGTTTTGAGGGACGTTTTAGATGTTCACCTGTGAGAATGTGAGAAACAAATCCGTTGTCGATGGGGGGGGGGGGGCAGAAACGGGGGTGGATTCAGGTCGAGGCCTATGGTGAGAAAGATTTGCCCTGTATGGAGCAATCAAAATGATTCACATTCTGAGACCTCTATGACCCCATCGCCATGGTAACAAGCTTGGTGACGATGGCCACCTCATCTCTGGTCTTCTCCGACCCCCCCTCTAACCCCCCCCAGCTTTAACCTACTTAAACACAAGCTTTTTGTGGCGATGAGAGGCGTACGGGTGACCTGGCCTGTGTCAGCGTCCTGTTCGTTGTTTCAGCGCTCTGACACACACACACACACACACACACACACACACACACACACACACACACACACACACACACACACACACACCCGTGATCCAGACCAGAGCAGGAAATCACTCTATCTCGCTTCAGATCTCACAGCAGGCTCTATTGATGGTAACTACCACCCTGTGGGGTATGAAGCTGTCAGTGTTCTGCTGGTGACGGGGCCCGGCTTGAATCTCATGGGTGAATGGGTGAGGCTGACGGGTGAGGCTGCTCTTAGAGCAGGTTAATAAAACGAACACGACCTGAGGGGGGGCGATGTTAAACTGAACCGGAGTCAGAATTCTTCCTCAGCCGTCTGTCGTTGTGTCTTCAGGACGAACCCTTCAGCTCTCACATGCCGGAGACGCTCTTCAACATCTGCAGATTCCTCCTGAACAACCTCACCAAGGACGTACCACCAGGCATTTCCAAAGTGTATCCTTCCACCTGAGAAAGTAGAACCCTCAAAGCAGGAGATATGAAGAGTGTTCTTAGAATAAAGTATTGTTTGGCCCGTCGTCGCCCCGGACCAAACAGCGGGGGTGAAACGGTGGATGTGAGGTAGACGTGAAGAGAGAACGGACGATCCGGCGCCGCCGTGGAAACCGCGCTGCCGCCGAGACAATGAAAGAGGTGATGATGGGGAGGAGGAGACAATGTCAGCACGAGTCCCGTTCTCCACCGTCAAAACAAACGCTCTGATTGCTGAGGTTTGAACACACATCAACGCCCTAAACAATGTGTGTTAATTCTACACAAATCCTCCCACACCCCCACAGCGGAAACGCAGGAGGAGGAAGGGAGGTGCAGACCTCTGAGAAGGAACCCAGACGGAGCGGCTGTGGCCACCGAGGTGTTTTATACACTCAGATTTATAGATTTCATTCAGCCGGGCCGCAGCGTTACAGAAAAGCTGCAGTAAACAGCGTTAAGGGGGGGTGGATGCGCCGCCATCAGCAGCTGTTGGGTCGAACCGAGTGTGTGGGAGGAGCTGAGAGGAGAGGAGAGGAGCGGTGTGAGGTCGTCCAGGATGGAGGAGCGTGGAGCCGTTTGGAGCAGCAGCCCAACAACCCGTCGCCGCCGCTACTCGCCACCGCCACTCGCTGCTGCCACTCGCCGCCGCCACTCGCCGCCGCCACTCGCTGCCGCCACTCGCCGCCGCCACTCGCCGCCGCCACTCGCCGCCGCCACTCGCCGCCGCTCATCCAACAGCCTGCATTTGAATATGAAATACACAACTTAAACACTAAAACCACAAATACAGTCCAGGGATTGTCCACCTGCATTATTTAGCGTTTACAGAACGAGGAAAGGCACTGGAGGGGACTCATAGAAGAAACTTATCATTTAAAACTTTAGATCTACGTTTCCCTTTGTTCTAACATAAATGTTTGGAGATCCAGCAAAATTTCATAGAAATAACAAAACAAGAAATCAGGAGGAGGATCGTGTGTAACAGATGGGATTTTAACTGTTACGTCTGTAAAACGGCTCCAAACCCTCTAAATTATGAAAAAAAACTAAAACATTTATCAACCAATAGACATTCAGACTTCACCTGTGTAGAATTAATGATATATAAGTTACATAAACAATGATGAAGAATGGAAAGAAACACAAAAGTCAGGAGAACACACGAGTTACGTCTTTACTCCACCAACCAGAACCAGATCCAGTCTCACTGATGTCGTATCCATCCGCCAACACGCGGTAAAGAACGAGATCCGGTCTCACTGATGTCGTATCCATCCGCCAACACGCGGTAAAGAACGAGATCCAGTCTCACTGATGTCGTATCCATCCGCCAACACGCGGTAAAGAACGAGATCCGGTCTCACTGATGTCGTATCCATCCGCCAACACGTGGTAAAGAACGAGATCCGGTCTCACTGATGTATCCATCCGCCAACACGTGGTAAAGAACGAGATCCGGTCTCACTGATGTCGTATCCATCCGCCAACACGTGGTAAAGAACGAGATCCGGTCTCACTGATGTCGTATCCATCCGCCAACACGTGGTAAAGAACGAGATCCGGTCTCACTGATGTATCCATCCGCCAACACGTGGTAAAGAACGAGATCCGGTCTCACTGATGTCGTATCCATCCGCCAACACGTGGTAAAGAACGAGATCCGGTCTCACTGATGTCGTATCCATCCGCCAACACGTGGTAAAGAACGAGATCTGGTCTCACTGATGTCGTATCCATCCGCCAACACGTGAGGTTTCTACACAGTAACGTCTGAGTGAAGCTCTATTTGATCTTCTGACGTTCTCCTTCACCTGTCCGTCAGTAACACCTTGTATGCTTTGGCCAAGCAAAGCCGAAAACTGGGCGCCTACAAACTCGCCAGGTATTCCTACGAGAAGCTCCAGGAGCTTCATGTTCCCTCCCGCTTCCAGGAGTCGGTGGAGCTGGGGAGTCTCACCATCTGCACCAAACCGTTCCACGACAGCGAGGTGTGTTCCCGCGTGTGTCCTGGGGTGACGTTGCTCCCAAACGTCTGAACGCTCCTCTGAACCCGTTTCCTGCAGGACCTGATCGAGGGCATGATGTGCTACCGCTGCTCCACCAACAACCCCCTCCTGAACCACCAGGGCAGCGTCTGCATCAACTGCAGGCAGCCCTTCATCTACTCAGCCTCATCCTACGGTCAGACACACACACACACACACACACACACACACACACACACACACACACACACACACACACACACACACACACACACACACACACACACACACAGCGGTGAGATGTGTGTCTTTAATGCAGTATCATCTGTTTGCACACAGAGGTGTTGCCTCTGGTGCAGTTCTACCTGGAGGGGGGCATCAGCGACGAGGAGGCGGTGGCTCTGATTGACCTAGAAGTGCCTCGTATGGATCAGAGGGACGCACGCTGGCGTGACGTGGACAACGGCGGTATCCTTTGGTTACCCGCTGGGGGTAACTGCATGAACACACACACACACACACACACACACAGTCAGAGTGAGGGAGTTGTCACGGCGACGCTCCCTGGAGCCTCCATCCTCTCTTGGACTCGGACCATGTGACCCCCCCTCTGCCTTATGACAGCTCTAAGAAGCTGCGTTGGCCTCATTTCTGTGCTGGCGGGTAAGCTGTCAGAGCTAAGTCATCTTAGCTCTCCAGCTAATAGGGTTAGCGCGGCTCTGCTGTCTCATCTTAATGACACTAACCCCCGCAGAGCCGCAGCCGCAGCCCTGGGGGGGATTAACCTGCATTAGCCGACACACACTCAAGGGCAGCGGGGTCTGCTCTGTTCTTCCTGAGCCGCTGACTGACAGCCCGGCCGATCGGCCGCCTCTAGAATCGTCCCCCAGCTGTACCTTCAGAGGAGGGGTTCTGTTTAAAGATACCCATTTGTACCCAAACACCCCCGACATGCACAGATGTTGTTCGCTCTTGATCAAACCCAATCAGAGCTGCAAGCTTTGAGGACGGACGACGTCCTGCAGGAGACGGAGGACGACCCGTTCACCGCCAAAATGAGCTTCGAGGTAAAAACAGAGGAGATTAAATCGTTAATATACCAGCTGGAATATTTTAATCCAGACGTGTTGGTGTGTGTGTCCCAACAGCAGGGCGGCTCCACCTTCGTCCCGGTCCAGGTGAGCCGCTCGGCGCTGCGCTCCATGAGCAGGAGGGACGTCCTGATCAAACGCTGGCCCCGCCCCCTCAAGTGGGAGTACTTCCGCTCGCTGCTGCCGGACGTCAGCCTCACCATGTGCCCCACCTGCTTCAAGGTAGGCGACACACGTGACGTAGGACACGCAGGAGGGTCCGTCCAGGCGCTGTGATGATTCTGGGTTCTGTGGTTCCTGGTAGATGTTCCACAGCGAGGATTACGAGCTCCTGGTGCTTCAACACAACTGCTGTCCTTACTGCCGACGACCCATCGACGAGCAGAGCTGAACCATCACGCGTGTTTCAGCCGTGTTGTTGGGGTTAGGGTTAGTTCCCGTCTCCACTCCAGCAGCTGGATCCAAACTCTAAACTCCAGACAGCTGTGAAATGTTTCCCTTCAGGGATTAAATCAGTATATAAAATAAAATAAAAAAACTCAATCGTTCATGTTCTCTATATTATGATCTAACGAGAACACATTACATGCTGTTTCCTTGAGTTACTTCTCAAGAGCAGTAATACCTGTAGAAATAAAACTGCACCACCAGCAAATCAGTGCAGCTGGATTATGGAAATCAGATTATCTCGGGGAGTCGCTGGTTATATCATGTAAATGTAAGTAATGTAAAAATGTTACCCTTGAAGACCATCTACAGCGTTCCCAGGGTTGTTTTTTACTGGAGGTGTACAGCGTGTTTTAGAATGTATAGTGGTTGTGTGTAATATATGTGATGTTTTTATATTCTAATAAAAAAATAAGCGTTTTGAATAAAATCCTTTGATATGTTTCCATGACGTTGTCTTTTCTGTGTGATGACACCTGGACACCTGGTCCAGCGGTCCCCAACCACCGGGTCATGAACCGGTACAGGCCCGCGGGCCATTAGGTAGCGGGCGGCAAAGAACATTCGAATTATTCTGGGTTTTTTTAATTTATTACAAGTCTAAAGATATTTTATTTTGAAAAGTTAACTTCTGTATGGAATGACGCTGCCAGTAATTCTCATTATTATTATTGTTTCATTGACTTGTTCACCCTTTTCTAGAGAAATGATCGGCGTTTCTTACGTTGAAGGTAGATTGGAAGTCGCTATATTTCAAAATAAAACTCACCACGATGCGACAGCCTCATTGACTTCTATGCTGCTCTGCAAAAATGACACACACCCTAACAAAAGAAGAAAAAAAACACGCAATGTCCACATTTTTTGGCAGCAGGAATATCTGCAAACCTTTTCATACACGAAACTCCGGAAAACTTCGATGAAGTCAGGATTGACGGACTCCTCTCTGACTTGAGTCATTCTGAGTATAAACAAATATAATCCCAATAAAAAACACAGTAAATCTTAATAAAGTGATCACAGGTATGAAGGAGGGCGGGGGGACACCCCCAGGTTGTCTTTGTAGTGGGGGGTTGGTTCCATAAATGTTTTGGTCACGATTCCTCCACCTGTGGAGTCCTGGGGTCATGATGTTCTGGGTCCTCAGGGCGGCCCTCACCAGCTGGGGGTGTGGCTCAGAGGGATGAGAGGAGGACCTCAGACCTGACGTGATAGGATCAAATCCCACGGCATGACTCCACAATTTTAATCTATTGTGGTTTGTCCAACCGGTTTAAATCCCACCTTGGTCAGTTCCCCCCTCATCCTCCTTACCTCAGTGAAGCTCAGGACAGATGTTACCTCTCACCTTCAAAATGCTTAACATGATGCATTTGTCTGGAATGGCTTTTGTAATTCTTCGTGTGTGTGTGTGTGTGTGTGTGTGTGTGTGTGTGTGTGTGTGTGTGTGTGTGTGTGTGTGTGTGTGTGTGTGTGTGTGTGTGTGTGTGTGTGTGTGAGTGTGTGTGTGTGTGTGTGTGTGAATTTGAGAAAGGGGGAGTGTAAGATTGAGTGTCTTAATCCCACCTCTGCTGACACTTGGCCCTTAATCCGCTCCGCCCGTTAAAAGGTGCCCCAACACCTCAGGACGCAGAGAACGTCTCTCCTCCACCGATTCATCTCCGCGGTCGTCCTCACACCGTTTGCCCCCACCGTATTTCATCCTGAGGTGAGGCACAGACTTTCATGCAGTGTTGAGGATTCATTGGGGGAGGGGGGAAGCATCACCGTCTGCAGCCATGAACGGCACAGAAGGACCCAACTTTTACGTCCCCATGTCCAACAAGACCGGCCTGGTCCGCAGCCCCTTTGAGCACCCCCAGTACTACCTGGCCGAGCCCTGGAAGTTCTCCCTGGTGGCCGCCTACATGCTGTTCCTCATCCTCACCGCCTCCCCCATCAACGTCCTCACCCTCTACGTCACTGTCAAACACAAGAAGCTGCGGACCCCCCTGAACTACGTCCTCCTCAACCTGGCGGTGGCCGATCTCTTCATGGTCGTCGGGGGGTTCACCGTCACGCTCTACACGGCTCTGCACGCTTACTTCGTCCTGGGGGTCACCGGCTGCAACATCGAGGGATTCTTCGCCACCCTAGGAGGTAAGTTTGGGGGGGTTTGAACAGTTTCATTTCCATTTGGAGACAACAGCCGCTGAGACGCTCACCTGGCTCCTGTCCCACCCCAGGAGAGATCGCCCTCTGGTCTCTGGTGGTTTTGGCCATTGAGCGCTACGTAGTGGTCTGTAAGCCGATGTCCAGCTTCCGCTTCGAGGAGAAACACGCCCTCGCCGGCCTGGCGTTGACCTGGGTGATGGCCCTAACGTGTGCCGCCCCCCCCCTCTTTGGATGGTCCCGGTACTGTATATTTCGGCGTCTCATCTTTCCCCCCCGTAATGTCCTGATACTCTGCATGCTGATGCACCCCAGGAATTGATCTCAGTACATCTACACGTAGTATTGATCTGTGAGTGTGATCGTGTGACTTTCTTTCTACCGTCTGGATGCAGGTACATCCCGGAGGGGATGCAGTGCTCCTGCGGGATCGACTACTACACCCCCAAGCCCGAGATCCACAACACCTCGTTCGTTATCTATATGTTTGTCCTCCATTTGTGTATCCCCCTCTTCATCATTTTCTTCTGCTACAGTCGATTACTCTGCACCGTGCGAGCGGTGAGAACACAGCACCGGACAGAATATTAATAATAAGGATGTGATTCCTTGTTTACTGTAGAGATTTTTTTTTTTTTTACCTTTGGGGGGTTAGCAGCAGGACAGAGCAATCTCTGGAGATGTGAGGGATTTACTGGCTCAAGGACATTTGAGAAGGGCAGATCATTGCCAACATGGCAGCTTATACCCACAACCTCCAGCTGGAGGGCAGTCTGCCTGCTCTCCGTGTCATCATGACGCCTTCATTAATAATACTATAAAGGCATTGATAATTTATCATCAGTCATAAATAATTCAAACCCTTCACTGTAATTCATTAAAATGACAATAACATACTGTATTTGTTCCAGCTTGACAAATATGAGGATTTATTTATGTCCACTCAACCATTTTTATCTACTTTTTGTTTGATGTATTTATTTGTAACATTTGTTAGACAAAACCAGAATTGTGCAAATCATTAAAAAAATAATCACCTCTTAAATCTGTGATGAAAATCAACATCAGCTGATGTACAGAAATAACATTCCAGTCACAGGAGTCGTACACAACATTTTCTGCAGGACATTTACTTGCAAAGGCGTGTTTTCACAGCGAGGATGAAGGACCCTGACTCTGCCTACATTAAAGTAAACGACCGGAGTTCTTTCTCCAACGCTGCAGACAGTATATCAAACCACAACGCGAAAATAATTTGAAAGAGTTGCTGGTGGAGATAATCGTAAAGAGAATTATTGCCTCCTTTAAAGGAGCTTTATAATAGGTTTTATAATTGCAGAGACATAATAATGAAAAACTAGTTTGTTTCTCTGGTGTGTTTACAGGTTTAAACGAACCTTTACGACATGTAAAGTCGTGACGAATTAAAAACAGATTTTTATTTGATTGTTTTGCATTGATTGGTGGAGTTCAGAACCATTTCTGATGGTTTCTTCTCGTGCTTTGTTGGGTTGAGTCCAGGCTGCAGCCCAGCAGAAGGAGTCTGAATCCACCCAGAGGGCAGAGCGGGAGGTGACCCGCATGGTGGTCGTCATGGTGATGTCCTTCCTGGTGTGCTGGCTGCCCTACGCCACCGTGGCCTGGTACATCTTCGCCAACCAGGGGACCGAGTTTGGCCCGGAATTCATGACGGCCCCGGCCTTCTTCGCTAAGAGTTCATCTCTGTACAACCCGGTGATCTACATCCTGCTGAACAAACAGGTGAGGAAACTCAGTCCTCCTTCAGTGCCTGGTCAACACAGGTGAGGCACTTCCGCTTGATTCGAGTACTTCCTGTTACGTTATCTTCTGTGTTTTTGAAGTACGCACTGTACTTTTAGCTTTTTTATATATATTGTTTTTTGAATAAAAATTTTTTTAATTAATTTTTTAAAAATAAAAAAAAAAATATAAAGTTAAAAGTACAGTTTGTCCTTCAAAAATACAGAAGGTAAAGTAACAGGAAGTACTTTCTATATTTTTGAAGTACACAGTGTGCTTTTACCTGTTTTTTAAAATATTCTTTTATATAAATATACTTCATGACTCCTCAGTTTTATCATTTGACCCTTACAGAGCCCAACTATAGTTGCCTTCATTATCAAAATTCAGATGAACCTCAGTTTACGTCGATAAATTTCTTATCTTTGTTGAACGGCAGATCAATAAATGTTTTTTTTTGTCGACCGGTGGGTCGTAAATTTTTTTGTTGTTGATCGGCTGGCAGTAATTTTCTTTTTTTTGTTGCCCGGCGGGTCAATAAATTTCCTATTTTTGTTGACCGGCGGGTCAAAGAAAATTATTTTCTTGTTGAACGGTGGGGTCAATAAAAAAATTTTTTGTTAGCCGGTGGGTCATAAATGTTTTTATTTTGGTGACCGGCAGGTCAATAATTTTTTTTTATTTTTTATTGACCGGCGGGTCAATAAAAATTATTTTCTTGTTGAACGGTGGGGTCAATAAAAAATTTTTTTGTGTTAACCGGTGGGTCAAAATTTTTTTGATTTTGTTGACCGGCGGGTCGATAAAATTTTTTTTTTTTGTTGACCGGCGGGTCAATAAAATTTTATTTTTTTGTTGACCGGCGGGTAAATAAAAAAATTTTTTTTTTGACTGGTTGGGTCAATAATTTTTTTATTTTGGTGACCGGCGGTTCAATAAATTTTTTTTTTTTTGTTGATCGGCGGGTCAATAAATATGTTTTTGTTTTGTTGACTGGCGGATCAATAAATTTCCTATTTTTGTTGACCAGCGGGTCAAAGAAAATTATTATTTTTTAACTGGTTGGGTCAATAATTTTTTTATTTTGGTGACCGGTGGTTCAATAAATTTTTTTTTTTTTGTTGATCGGCGGATCAATAAAAATGTTTTTGTTTTGTTGACCGGCGGATCAATAAATTTCCTATTTTTGTTGACCGGCGGGTCAAAGAAAATTATGTTATTGTTGAACGGTGGGGTCAATAAAAATTTTTTTTTTTGTTGACCGGCGCGTCAATAAAATTTTTTTTTTTTTGACCGGCGGGTCAATAAAAGTGATTTTTTTTTGTTGACCGTCGGGTCAGTAATTTTTTTATTTTTGTTGACCGGCGGGTCAAAGAAAATTATTTTTTTGTTGCCTGGCGGGTCAATAAATTTCTTATTTTTGTTGAATGGCAGGTCAAAAGAAATTATTTTTTTGTTTTTACTGGTGGGTCAATAAATTTTTTTTTTTTTCTTGACCGGCGGGTCAATGAAAATGATTTTTTTATGTTGACCGGCGGGTCAGTAATTTATTTATTTTTGTGTACCAGCGGGTCAAAGAAAATTATTTTTTTGTTGCTTGGCGGTTCAATAATTTTTTTTTTGTTGACCGGCGGGTCAATAAAATTTTTGTTTTTCGACCGGCGGGTCAATAAATTTCTGTTTTTGTTGACCAGCGGGTCAAAGAAAATTATTTTCTTGTTGACTGGCGATCAATAAAATTTTTTTTTTTTGACTGGTGGGTCAATAATTTTTTTATTTTGGTGACCAGCGGGTCAATACATTTTTTTTTTTTTGTTGACCGGCGGGTTAATAAAAATGATTTTTTTTGTTGACTGGCGGGTCAGTAATTTTTTTATTTTTGTTGACCGGCAGGTCAAAGAAAATTATTTTTTTGTTGCCTGGCGGTTCAATAATTTTTTTTTTTTGTTGACCAGCGGGTCAATAAAAGTGATTTTTTTTTGTTGACCGTCGGGTCAGTAATTTTTTTATTTTTGTTGACCGGCGGGTCAAAGAAAATTATTTTTTTGTTGCCTGGCGGATCAATAAATTTCCTATTTTTGTTGACCAGCGGGTCAAAGAAAATTATTATTTTTTAACTGGTTGGGTCAATAATTTTTTTATTTTGGTGACCGGTGGTTCAATAAATTTTTTTTTTTTTGTTGATCGGCGGATCAATAAAAATGTTTTTGTTTTGTTGACCGGCGGATCAATAAATTTCCTATTTTTGTTGACCGGCGGGTCAAAGAAAATTATGTTATTGTTGAACGGTGGGGTCAATAAAATTTTTTTTTTTTGTTGACCGGCGCGTCAATAAAAATTTTTTTTTTTTTTGACCGGCGGGTCAATAAAAGTGATTTTTTTTTGTTGACCGTCGGGTCAGTAATTTTTTTATTTTTGTTGACCGGCGGGTCAAAGAAAATTATTTTTTTGTTGCCTGGCGGGTCAATAAATTTCTTATTTTTGTTGAATGGCAGGTCAAAAGAAATTATTTTTTTGTTTTTACTGGTGGGTCAATAAATTTTTTTTTTTTCTTGACCGGTGGGTCAATGAAAATGATTTTTTTATGTTGACCGGCGGGTCAGTAATTTATTTATTTTTGTGTACCAGCGGGTCAAAGAAAATTATTTTTTTGTTGCCTGGCGGTTCAATAATTTTTTTTTTTGTTGACCGGCGGGTCAATAAAAATTTTTTTTTCGATCGGCGGGTCAATAAATTTCTGTTTTTGTTGACCGGCGGGTCAAAGAAAATTATTTTCTTGTTGACCGGCGGGTCAATAAAATTTTTTTTTTTTGACTGGTGGGTCAATAATTTTTTTATTTTGGTGACCAGCGGGTCAATACATTTTTTTTTTTTTGTTGACCGGCGGGTTAATAAAAATGATTTTTTTTGTTGACCGGCGGGTCAGTAATTTTTTTATTTTTGTTGACCGGCGGGTCAAAGAAAATTATTTTTTTGTTGCCTGGCGGTTCAATAATTTTTTTTTTTTGTTGACCAGCGGGTCAATAAAAGTGATTTTTTTTTGTTGACCGTCGGGTCAGTAATTTTTTTATTTTTGTTGACCGGCGGGTCAAAGAAAATTATTTTTTTGTTGCCTGGCGGGTCAATAAATTTCTTATTTTTGTTGAATGGCAGGTCAAAAGAAATTATTTTTTTGTTTTTACTGGTGGGTCAATAAATTTTATTTTTTTTCTTGACCGGTGGGTCAATGAAAATGATTTTTTTATGTTGACCGGCGGGTCAGTAATTTATTTATTTTTGTGTACCAGCGAGTCAAAGAAAATTATTTTTTTGTTGCCTGGCGGTTCGATAATTTTTTTTTTTGTTGACCGGCGGGTCAATAAAAAAATTTTTTTCGACCGGCGGGTCAATAAATTTCTGTTTTTGTTAACCGGCGGGTCAAAGAAAGTTATTTTTTTTTGACTGGTGGGTCAATAATTATTTTATTTTGGTGACCGGCGGGTCAAAGAAAATTATTTTCTTGTTGAACGGTGGGGTCAATAAAACATTTTTTTTGTTAACCGTCGGGTCAATAAATTTTTTTTTTTTTGTTGACCAGCGGGTCAATAAAATATTTTTTTTTGACTGGTGGGTCAATAATTTTTTGTATTTTGTTGCCCGGCGGGTCAATGAAATTTTATTTTTTTGTTGTCCGGTGTGTGAATAAAAATGTTTTTATTTTGTTGACCGGCGGGTCAGTAATTTTTTTATGTTTGTGGACCGGCGGGTCAAAGAAAATTATTTTATTGTTGCCTGGCGGGTCGATAAATTTCTTTTTTTGTTGTTGACCGGCGGGTCAATAAAAAATTTTTTTTTGTTGACCGGCGGGTAAATAAAATTTTTTTTTTTTTGACTGGTTGGGTCAATAATTTTTTTATTTTGGTGACCGGCGGTTCAAAAAATTTTTTTTTTTTTGTTGATCGGCGGGTCAATAAAAATGTTTTTGTTTTGTTGACCGGCGGATCAATAAATTTCCTATTTTTGTTGACGGGCGGGTCAAAGAAAATTATTTTATTGTTGAACGGTGGGGTCAATGAAAAAATGTTTTTTTTAACCAGTGGGTCAATAATTATTTTATTTTGTTGACGGGCGGGTCAGAGAAAATTATTTTCTTGTTGAACGGTGGGGTCAATGAAAAATTTTTTTTGTTTACCGGCGGGTCAATAAATTTTTTTTTTTTGTTGACCGGCGGGTCAATAAAATATTTTTTTTTGACTGGTGGGTCAATAATTTTTTGTATTTTGTTGCCCGGCGGGTCAATGAAATTTTATTTTTTTGTGGTCCGGCGTGTCAATAAAAATGTTTTTTTTTCGTTGACCGGCGGGTCAGTAATTTTTTTATGTTTGTGGACCGGCGGGTCAAAGAAAATTATTTTTTTGTTGCCTGGCGGGTCAATAAATTTCTTATTTTTGTTGAATGGCAGGTCAAAAGAAATTATTTTTTTGTTTTTACTGGTGGGTCAATAAATTTTTTTTTTTTTCTTGACCGGCGGGTCAATGAAAATGATTTTTTTATGTTGACCGGCGGGTCAGTAATTTATTTATTTTTGTGTACCAGCGGGTCAAAGAAAATTATTTTTTTGTTGCTTGGCGGTTCAATAATTTTTTTTTTGTTGACCGGCGGGTCAATAAAATTTTTGTTTTTCGACCGGCGGGTCAATAAATTTCTGTTTTTGTTGACCAGCGGGTCAAAGAAAATTATTTTCTTGTTGACTGGCGATCAATAAAATTTTTTTTTTTTGACTGGTGGGTCAATAATTTTTTTATTTTGGTGACCAGCGGGTCAATACATTTTTTTTTTTTTGTTGACCGGCGGGTTAATAAAAATGATTTTTTTTGTTGACTGGCGGGTCAGTAATTTTTTTATTTTTGTTGACCGGCGGGTCAAAGAAAATTATTTTTTTGTTGCCTGGCGGTTCAATAATTTTTTTTTTTTGTTGACCAGCGGGTCAATAAAAGTGATTTTTTTTTGTTGACCGTCGGGTCAGTAATTTTTTTATTTTTGTTGACCGGCGGGTCAAAGAAAATTATTTTTTTGTTGCCTGGCGGATCAATAAATTTCCTATTTTTGTTGACCAGCGGGTCAAAGAAAATTATTATTTTTTAACTGGTTGGGTCAATAATTTTTTTATTTTGGTGACCGGTGGTTCAATAAATTTTTTTTTTTTTGTTGATCGGCGGATCAATAAAAATGTTTTTGTTTTGTTGACCGGCGGATCAATAAATTTCCTATTTTTGTTGACCGGCGGGTCAAAGAAAATTATGTTATTGTTGAACGGTGGGGTCAATAAAATTTTTTTTTTTTGTTGACCGGCGCGTCAATAAAAATTTTTTTTTTTTTTGACCGGCGGGTCAATAAAAGTGATTTTTTTTTGTTGACCGTCGGGTCAGTAATTTTTTTATTTTTGTTGACCGGCGGGTCAAAGAAAATTATTTTTTTGTTGCCTGGCGGGTCAATAAATTTCTTATTTTTGTTGAATGGCAGGTCAAAAGAAATTATTTTTTTGTTTTTACTGGTGGGTCAATAAATTTTTTTTTTTTCTTGACCGGTGGGTCAATGAAAATGATTTTTTTATGTTGACCGGCGGGTCAGTAATTTATTTATTTTTGTGTACCAGCGGGTCAAAGAAAATTATTTTTTTGTTGCCTGGCGGTTCAATAATTTTTTTTTTTGTTGACCGGCGGGTCAATAAAAATTTTTTTTTCGATCGGCGGGTCAATAAATTTCTGTTTTTGTTGACCGGCGGGTCAAAGAAAATTATTTTCTTGTTGACCGGCGGGTCAATAAAATTTTTTTTTTTTGACTGGTGGGTCAATAATTTTTTTATTTTGGTGACCAGCGGGTCAATACATTTTTTTTTTTTTGTTGACCGGCGGGTTAATAAAAATGATTTTTTTTGTTGACCGGCGGGTCAGTAATTTTTTTATTTTTGTTGACCGGCGGGTCAAAGAAAATTATTTTTTTGTTGCCTGGCGGTTCAATAATTTTTTTTTTTTGTTGACCAGCGGGTCAATAAAAGTGATTTTTTTTTGTTGACCGTCGGGTCAGTAATTTTTTTATTTTTGTTGACCGGCGGGTCAAAGAAAATTATTTTTTTGTTGCCTGGCGGGTCAATAAATTTCTTATTTTTGTTGAATGGCAGGTCAAAAGAAATTATTTTTTTGTTTTTACTGGTGGGTCAATAAATTTTATTTTTTTTCTTGACCGGCGGGTCAATGAAAATGATTTTTTTATGTTGACCGGCGGGTCAGTAATTTATTTATTTTTGTGTACCAGCGAGTCAAAGAAAATTATTTTTTTGTTGCCTGGCGGTTCGATAATTTTTTTTTTTGTTGACCGGCGGGTCAATAAAAAAATTTTTTTCGACCGGCGGGTCAATAAATTTCTGTTTTTGTTAACCGGCGGGTCAAAGAAAGTTATTTTTTTTTGACTGGTGGGTCAATAATTATTTTATTTTGGTGACCGGCGGGTCAAAGAAAATTATTTTCTTGTTGAACGGTGGGGTCAATAAAACATTTTTTTTGTTAACCGTCGGGTCAATAAATTTTTTTTTTTTTGTTGACCAGCGGGTCAATAAAATATTTTTTTTTGACTGGTGGGTCAATAATTTTTTGTATTTTGTTGCCCGGCGGGTCAATGAAATTTTATTTTTTTGTTGTCCGGTGTGTGAATAAAAATGTTTTTATTTTGTTGACCGGCGGGTCAGTAATTTTTTTATGTTTGTGGACCGGCGGGTCAAAGAAAATTATTTTATTGTTGCCTGGCGGGTCGATAAATTTCTTTTTTTGTTGTTGACCGGCGGGTCAATAAAAAATTTTTTTTTGTTGACCGGCGGGTAAATAAAATTTTTTTTTTTTTGACTGGTTGGGTCAATAATTTTTTTATTTTGGTGACCGGCGGTTCAAAAAATTTTTTTTTTTTTGTTGATCGGCGGGTCAATAAAAATGTTTTTGTTTTGTTGACCGGCGGATCAATAAATTTCCTATTTTTGTTGACGGGCGGGTCAAAGAAAATTATTTTATTGTTGAACGGTGGGGTCAATGAAAAAATGTTTTTTTTAACCAGTGGGTCAATAATTATTTTATTTTGTTGACGGGCGGGTCAGAGAAAATTATTTTCTTGTTGAACGGTGGGGTCAATGAAAAATTTTTTTTGTTTACCGGCGGGTCAATAAATTTTTTTTTTTTGTTGACCGGCGGGTCAATAAAATATTTTTTTTTGACTGGTGGGTCAATAATTTTTTGTATTTTGTTGCCCGGCGGGTCAATGAAATTTTATTTTTTTGTGGTCCGGCGTGTCAATAAAAATGTTTTTTTTTCGTTGACCGGCGGGTCAGTAATTTTTTTATGTTTGTGGACCGGCGGGTCAAAGAAAATTATTTTTTTGTTGCCTGGCGGGTCGATAAATTTATTTCTTTTTGTTGACCGGCGGGTCAAAGAAAATTATTTTTTTGTTGCCTGGCGGGTCGATAAATTTCTTTTTTTGTTGTTGACCGGCGGGTCAATAACATTTTTTTTTTTGTTGACCGGCGGGTAAATAAAAATTTTTTTTTTTTGACTGGTTGGGTCAATAATTTTTTTATTTTGGTGACCGGCGGTTCAAAAAATTTTTTTTTTTTTGTTGATCGGCGGGTCAATAAATGTTTTTGTTTTGTTGACCGGCGGATCAATAAATTTCCTATTTTTGTTGACGGGCGGGTCAAAGAAAATTATTTTATTGTTGAACGGTGGGGTCAATAAAAAAATGTTTTTTTTAACCGGAGGGTCAAAAAAAATTTCTTTTTGTTGACCGGCGGGTCAATAAAAATGATTTTTTTTGTTGACCGGCGGGTCAATAAAAATGATTTTTTTTGTTGACCGGCGGGTCAATAATATTTTTATTTTTTTGACTGGTTGGGTCAATAATTTTTTTATTTTGGTGACCGGCGGTTCAAAAAATTTTTTTTTCTTTGTTGATCGGCGGGTCAATAAAAATGTTTTTGTTTTGTTGACCGGCGAATCAATAAATTTCCTATTTTTGTTGACGGGCGGGTCAAAGAAAATTATTTTATTGTTGAACGGTGGGGTCAATAAAAAAATGTTTTTTTTAACCGGTGGGTCAAAAAAATTTTCTTTTTGTTGACCGGCGGGTCAATAATTTTTTATTTTTGTTGCCTGGCGGGTCGATAAATTTATTTCTTTTTGTTGACCGGCGGGTCAAAGAAAATTATTTTTTTGTTGCCTGGCAGGTCGATAAATTTCTTTTTTTGTTGTTGACTGGCGGGTCAATAAATTTTTTTGTTTTGTTGACCGGCGGGTAAATAAAAAATTTTTTTTTTTGACTGGTTGGGTCAATAATTT